>NC_086340.1:11290862-11479477 GCF_032445375.1 Bacillus rossius redtenbacheri | reverse complement strand
GAAGAAAAAACTTTTTTACACGACTTGTGAGCAAAACATTTTATCGGGTAACTTTAACTATTCATACTGTAAAAAAAATAACTTTGGCAATGTAGAAAGTTATTTTCTTTAGTAAGCCATCTTTTAAAATAAGTTGATAATGAAGTCGTGTGTTTTTTAACAGTATGCCAAGTCGAATTTAAACGATTACAGTTACATCATGTACAGTCACTTTCTAAACTCCAAACAGACACAATTACCAGAGAAAATTTACCAAGCACGTGGGGAAAAAAAACTGCCGCAACGATTCCACAGACGGAGGAGGAAATATTCAAACAGTAACTAACACACCAGTATTCGGAATACATTAAAATGTATAACCCACGCGTGTTTATTTTATATCCCTACGTGTTTCTAGATTTTGATTCACAGTCAAAAACCCGCACGTGTTACCAAGCCCAGGAAAAAAAAAAATAGGACGAGAGAATTAAAGCCGACAGCATTCATGCACGATTCGCTGATATCTATGTAGTTGATGTGGATCGTAATAGTGTATGTTCTTTCATCAAAATAGTAAACAATGATGAGATATGCGTGCTAAATATTTATGAAGGACATATTCCGACGAGATAAATATGCATTAAAATACACGCGGGAGAAAAATCCCACAACGTAAATTCCCGGAATTAAATGCACAGTCGGCGAGAGAACTAACTGATGTGTGCATGCGACTACAAACTGATTTGTCGCAATTCGCATTCAGCCGTAACAGTCATTACGGGGAAAAAATATAACACCATGTTATTCTAAGTATTTCTCGTTCGAGTAAAAAAAAATCTATGAGCACAGTTAATTATTTTACGCAGTTTGGAATCTGTAAATAAATTTCTCATTGGCGAGGTTGCCTTCCCAAATAAACACCGCGTTCTGTACACTGCAAATGTTTTACATTTTTTTCCCCCAAACGCTATCATCACCAACTATCTCAAAAAAATTGGAGATCGGTACAGGATTTAATACTGAGGCACGAAATCAATCAAAAAGTACGCCAAGAGAGAAAATTTTATTAAATATTATAGCCGATTCTCAACTTTCAAAAGGTAAGGCATGTGGGTAAGGCAGGTGTAGGCTATGCATGGTGTTTTTTTTAACGCAAGTTTAGGTATTTTTTAGGCTGAAAGTCACCCTCCAATTAACTAACCAGCGTAACAAAATGCCTTCATTAAACCAAAACAAAAATAACGTTAAAATATCAAAAGCGTTATCCACGTATTGATTTATATTATTTACTATATTACTATTTATATTATTTACTATGTAAACTATTTATTACAATAGCTACAATAAACACCATAGTTAATAGCTGGAATTTTTTTTTACTATATCTGAGTCGAGTTAAACGGTTTTAAACAGAAAGAAATCCGCAAAACGTGAAATAAAAGAAGTATTAAAATTCGTTGCATGGATAGGAAAAAAAAACTATTACACATTGCATCGTGCGGTGAGTATTGCCACTAGGTAACTACAAATCTTCTTTTTTGGGGAAAATGAAATTATTTTGAGAGAATATAAGGAATTGTCACTATTGTTTTACAAACTTCTATGAATTTTAAGTTGTAACGTGTTGAGACTCTAGCCTATTGGAACTCTTGCACACATTAAACATATTTCGCCATTTCATAGTTACCTAGTTGTAGTACTCACCCCACTGCATGTACGTCACGCAACATGCGTGCAAACATGACAAAATATCTGGTAGCACTTCCTGATGTTTTCGAAACAAAGCATAGAAAATCATAACGCCGCATTTAATAGTGTATGTCCCGTTCCAGGTCACGATTATAAATTTACAGTAATCACTGATCAACTTGCAAACTTTTTGAACAGTTTAACTTCCACAAAATTAAATATACACACACACATCGCACATTTTTATCATAGTTAGCTGCCAAATTTCATTTTAAACGTTTTTAGGTTGTTCAAATAAGGAGAAACAACTAGGAGACAAGATTAAAACTTTTTAGGTTTAACTGCAATGTTTCTGGCTACTTCAAAAAAAATGTTAGAATTTATTTCAGAAAATGTTATTTAATTTTACCTGGCATTTCGATATTCTCAAATCCGTGATGTTTCTGACAGTCAAGAAACATAAAATTATTATTATTTTTTTGTAATATAAATGCAAACCGTAGCATGAAGTAGCCAGTAGCACTGCAGTTAAACCCGAAACGTTTCAGTTCTGTAATCCATTAAATTCTTCCAAATTTACGTCCCAAAAAGTTAGTCAAGATGTATCTTTGGCGGGTAATTATGAAGAGAAAAAAAAGTACGCGATGTAACGTAATTTTTCATTACGTGAAAGTGAAATGTTCAACTGTGATTACCGTAAACATACAATCATGACCTGAAACGGTAGCCACGGAACTTTAACGAACGCGGCCTTGGGGAAAAACAATAACACGCCACTCCAACCCTAAAGCCGGGACGAAAGCAGGGTTGAAGGAGTTATTTGGGGGGGGGGGGGGGAAGTCGTGGTGTATCTGGCGACCTGGTTCGACAAGGGAACGAAATAACAAAAAAAAAAAAAAAAAAGGAAGAAAAAAAAAACATGTTATCTGATCTGCCACGAAATCCGGTCACCACAAAACGGCCCCCTCGGTTATATTGCACCGTCCTGATTCCTGATTAAGGCAAAGAACGCCACGCACACGGGGTGATGTGGAAGGGTTGGAAAGGGTGGAAGGGTTGCAAATGGAGGAAGGGGACGGGGAGAGAGAGAAAGAGAGAGAGAGAGAGAGAGAGAGAGAGAGAGAGAGAGAGGCAATGTACAACCTGGCCGCATGCTGAGCACTGCTTCATTACACAAACGTATTGATATCACAAGCGCTCTGGGCATGGCGACCACACAGGTGTAGACGAGAGGGAAGGGGAAGGAAGAGAGAGAGAGAGACAGAAACTAAACATAACCACGTGCTCGGCAACATCCGACCCCTGAACAGTTAAAACTTTGAAGCGACGCCTCGAGGTGCGAAAAGAAATCTGGCTTTGATCTCCGCATGAATATGTAACATCTCGGAAACAAAAAAAATATATCATATAATCACTTTCAAAAACACTAAGGTGAAATTTACAGAAGGCAAAATATTTGAATCCGTAATTATTATTTTTTTTTAGTTTTTAGAATTATTATATTTTGTAACTAAAAAAATTAATAAATACTATTAACCTAGAAAGATTTTTTTCTAACTTTAAAATGTCTAATAAACTGAATGATATTGGAAGGTTCAATTTATACATCTTATCAAAAAGTAAATTCAACTTCCTTATTTTAAGAACAACTTAAAAGCTAAATTACTCTTATTATATTATCTGGAAGGTACGATCATTTGTTAACGCCCCGTACTTAAATTTTATACCAAGTATAACGTTACCAGAATGTCTCAAAACACTTTACTTGGTAACATGTGATATAAAGTGGTCAGTTATGCCCATCAGATGCCTTTGACATGATTCGCAACTGTCGAATGGCAAGATCAGTAAAACCAAACCTCAGAAAAAATTTACGGTTTTCAAATAAATAAATACGGCACTTACAAAGCAAAAACCAATTAACAAATAGAATGACGAAAACAATGTTGAGTAGTAGCCTTAACAGTCATATTCGTAACCACTCTTAAAAATAGCCAGTAGGGTACATCTCCAGTGTAGTTTTAACTTATGCAAAGGTTTAAGTGATGGAATAAAAAATATAAATATAAAAAATTAAATCAATGTTGTAATGTTGCCGTGTAAAGGGTAAATATTGGGATTGCCATGTTTTGGACATCTAAAACCCAAACACTGAAAATACCCGAGGGGTAAAAAAAAAAAAAGACCTAAGAGTTGTCAACGCCTCTTACCTTTTACCAACGAGTACAGGATGTCAAAATAATGTCTATAGCAGTGGTTCCCAAACTTTTTCAGCTGGCGACCCACCTTTCCTTATAGGAATACCTCCACGGTCTATCGGTCCATGGTGGAGTAACAAAACCTTATTTGTATCGTATCCCTTCCTTATGATGTATATACAATTTACCATAAAATATTGCATATATATGCTTTTTTTAAGATACCGATTGATTATTGATAAAAAATTTGTGTTCTGATTTGAAAATTGTTGAAAAAATATAAACACTTTGTAGCAAAACCGTTATTTATTTAACAATAGATATGTGTTTGCACACAATTCGATTTGTTTCGATTTTTCTTATCATTTCTGGTGGTTTATTCGATGGTTTCTGATAGTTTTAGGATCGAGTCGCGACCCCACCTGTAACCCTTACGCGACCCCACTGGTGGGTAGCGACCCACCGTTTGGAAACCGCTGCGCTATAGAAATACAATGAATTATCAGGGGGTTGGACAGAAAGAATTAAGGGTTCATATGGGATATGTTCCCAGCAGCAGTATGAGCTACAAGCAGCGACTGTCGGGGCAGAAGGAAGAACGTGGCCTTGCAAACAGCAACAAGACGCAGGGTGTCGCATCAAACTGTCCGCGGCCTCTAAGCACGTGAGCCCATGAACATCGCACAGCCAATAGAAACATCGCACTGTTCTCCGATGAGTCCGCGACTCAGGGCCTGGGCCTGATAACCGACGCGTTCTCATCTGGAGGGGGAACGTGGAACACGAAACAACCCCAGCCAAGGATCTGGCATTAGTACTCTGATATCCTAGTAGTGTTTGTCTGATTCCAAAAATTATTTTTGACCAGTTTAAGACAAACAGCTGATTAAAGCTGGTTCTCTGTTGGTTTATATTTTCATATTATATTTCTTACTAGCTAATGCCCGGGATGCGTTGCTGTGCCCCTTTCAGTTTTTTTTTTTAATTTGTTATAGTAGGTACACATATACAAAGCATCTCTCGCGCTTTATATATGTCCCTATATAAATCTCACTAATTTCTCTCTCTCTCTCTCTCTATATATATATATATATACATATCTCAATATCTCTCTATATATCTCCATATAACTCTCTATATCTCTATGTTTTATATATAGCTCAATCTATCTCCCTACCTATATCTCTCTCTACATCTATCCAGTGTTCTATCTCTCTATATGCCTCTCTCTATCACTCTATGTCTATAACTTCCTATATTTATCTTTACATAAGACGAACACACATTCATTTATATATATAACCTAACTATATATATTTTTTTTTCTATCTTTTTACCTATCACGGGTGTTGCAAATCCCGTAGTCTCGTTTGATAGCGCGCTAAGGTTAACCTACATAGCATATCATTCATATACATACATATTTATTTATTTTTATATTTCAAATAATTCTATTACATTATCCATCACCGTCCTCTGAATAACTCACTCGAGTAAAAATTAAAAAAAATAAAAACTAATTCTCCGAGGTCTTAGCCACGCATACACCGGTTGCGTCGACGTAGCGCGAATTACTGGAACACCTCTTTGTCTTATTCGGAGGTAGCATGAAGAGATGGTAGCAGCACGAACGGCGAGGAAACAGCGAAGACGAGCGCGGCCCGCTTCCTGCCCTGGCTCATAAAGGGGCCCAGTAATTAGCGGGATGTTCTCCGGCCTCTTCTGGCGCGCACTCCAAGCCCCGGTTTCCGCCAGCGAGAGATCTTCAACTCAGTTCGAGCGGGAGCCGAGAGGCCCCGACCGAACAAAAACCGACGCAACCCCCCCTACCCCCCCCCCCCCCGCACCTTTCCCACGACGTCAACACGAGAGTGGGAGCGAACACAGAAAGGAGGAGACTCCCAGACGCAGGATCAAGTCGAGAGAGAGAGAGAGAGAGAAAGGGCTCTTGTATATTCGGATCATTTGGTTGCGAGGTGGAATTCCTTCTCAGGGGAGGGTCGGGGGCGAAAGAGTTTGGTACCGGGAACAGAAACGGAAAAAAAAAAAAAAAGTTTTGAGCTGCAGGAGGCTGAAACGGAAGGAAGTTACACACAGTCTTAAACGCCCCTTTCCCCCCCCCCCCCCCCCCCACTTTCCATCACCGATCTTCGCTACTCCACAGCCGTCGAGAAGCAACCACTCCTTGTCAGCGCAAAATCAACATCATCTCGCTAAGTGGGAAGCGCAAAGAAAGCCAAGGCCACAATCGGACAACGAATAACCCCCCTGTTTCGTTTCCCGAAGTAATTTAATGGAGCAAATCTGCTTGATAAAACTCTATAGCACTGACGGACAACACACATTTTGAAACCGGTAGGTCTAGAAGCATTAAAATTTCGCAAAGGAGTTCCTTTAATATAACACAGGTAAGCACTAGAATAGGATTTTTGAAAATTCATCCCCTAAGAGACTCAAATAGGAGATGGAAGTTTAGGATATCCCATTGGGCACACGGTTTGTGTGTGCATGTATGTATGTATATATACACACACACACACACACTGCTTAGTAACAGCAGACGTTCTTGTAAATGAGAAATCCTGCCATTACCAACCTAAATGCATGGTATAAGGGGCTGGATTTTTGATTACACGCTTGGGGGAAAAAAATTACTTCTTGAACTAGATCGAATGGCACTCGTGACCAGAGTCGCGACTTCTTATTGGCTTCTGTCCTTGTGAATGATGACAGTTGTTAGTTGCCCTTGATGATGGCTGCAGAAAGTGGCGCCGAAACGTAGGGCACATCATCGTTTACAAAGACACGTATTTTTACTTCAAGTGCTGTAAAGTACAACTGAAATTATTTGGGTCATTGTTTTCCTCAGATTTATCAGAAAATATTTACTAACATCTGTTTCAGACTTTAGTTCATAGTTTTTTTTATAAGCGCAATTATCACTGCACCTCCAAAAGTAATTACTTATGTAAATAATTATCAATCGTATTATTATTTTTGTTTACATTTTAAAGGTTCATGTTCAATTTAAAAAAAAAACTAAACAACGGCATTAAAGTTTAAAAAAATCCTTTCTCAATATCACAAATAAAAATGCACACACGAAAGCATATATTTTCATAAAGCCTATAATTCGGATAGTTTCTGGTACTGGGAGCCACTTGTAGGGTAGTTATTTGTTCTTGTATTTTTAACACTAATTATTTTTTCATTGTTTTCATTGTTTCATTGATATACTGTCATCTTACCGTCTTCTTGTGACTTCACTTCATAAGGTCGGCTCTCAATGATCCGTCGTGTCACTTCGTCGCCCTTCTGTCCGTTCACGAGCCGAACGATTTAGTGATACCCACTGTATCAAATACTGTTCCATTTTGACGCTTTTAACAGGATATGAGGCTTAAATAGTGGTGAAAATAAATTTTTAGATGCCTGTCGGATTGACGATAATTAATAAATCATGACAACACTTAATTTTTTTTTTACTTTGATATAAATAAAATATTTTTTTATGTTAAAAAATGTGATCAAAAGTAATGAAAGCAGCTAAACAAATAATAATACGCGTAGTTAAAAAACATTTAAAGATTGTAATAGTTGCCCACGATAGGTTTCTTCCTAACATTTTGCAGGTTATATCATCCGTTCCGTCCGTCTAAAGTTAAAGCTTGGTTAAGGTTTTGACGGACGGACGGATGGAATTTTCCGAGCCATTGATTGGCCGCTGATCACGTGAAAACGGATCGACAGGTGACGTACGGATGAGACGGATTACTGTTGAGTCCGGCTTATGAGTGTGTGTCCCATTTCAGGCCATAATTTTATTTTTACGTTTAACACGGTTAAATCTTTAGACCTATAATGTGGCCGAATTTAATCAAAATGAATATATATGTGTGTGTGTATGTGTGTGTGTTTGCATAATTCGCTGACAAAGTTGAACACATATTTGTGCATTATTGATAAGGAGAACCAAATTTGATAAATAACTGAAAATTTCGGGTTTAAAGGCAATACGTGATATGGTTCAAAATTATTTCAGAAAAAAAAATGTAATTTTCTTTATTTAATCTTATAAAATAATAAAAAAATATTATTTTTAAAAGGCCAGGTAAACTTAAATAAATTTTTTTCTGAAATAAATCAACCATATCACATAGGAGCCAGCAAAATTGACTTAAAACCTAAAAAAAAAAATCCAAATTATATATTTCACTTCATTCTCCTTATCCATACGTAGACACAAGACGTTAAAAGTGCAACGTTTCCAGCTAATTATGCAAAAATAAGTATGCTATGTATAATAACGTTCGCAGGCTTTCACGGCCACTGCCTGAAGTAGCTTGGCTTCTGGGTTGTAGCCGCGTCCTTGGCGAATAATTCAAACGACGTTTCGGTCGACATTTCAGTCGCCGTCATCAGGGAGCATTTTACCTACAGTAGGCAGGTGAATTATTATTTGCCAAGGACACACTTACAACCCATCAGGAGCCAAGCTACCATGCTATGTATATAAATATATATATATTTTTTCATTTTGTTGAAAGTTCAAGCTCTCAAAAAGTGTCGGCAAGTTCAACAGCGGCGACGCACAGGAACCGTGTGTTTTATTTCCCACGAACCCACACCCCGGCGTCCGTGCGTCGCTTGTGCGGCTCTTGCACCTTGCGTCCCGAAGGCTAGTGGAGGGGGTAGTTGGGGGGGGGGGGGTTGGGAGAGACGTCTGAAGGAAACAACAGACGACGGGCAGGTTTAATTGCGAGGGGCCGAAGCTTCCCGAGGTGCGGACACTGCGACCGGAGACAAGGAAGAATGGGGCGCGCGCCCCCGTCTTCGCGTGGCCTTTCGGGGGTCCCGGAGAGGAGCAGTTAACATATCGACGCCCATTCGTCTGGTCGTCGCGGCGCTACGTTCCCCTCCCTCCCCCCTTCCCTTCTCATCCTACCCACCTTCCACGAAACCCCCCCCCCCCCCCACCAACAAACACCCTTGTGGTGGTCGTGTTTCATCGCCTGGCCACCGCGTTAACTGTGACTTGCCCGAAGCCTGAAAGAACGAAAAATGCATCCTCAGCAGCGAAGAAGCTACATTTAACGACAAAAGCAGTTAGTTTTGTTGTTTTACCAATTTACCTCACAGTTACCGAAAAAAAAAACTGATTTAAAATTTAAAACACAAAATTCTTCGACGCCTAGCTGTTGTAGAACACTCACAGTTCGAAAAAAAAATAATAAAAAATCAGGATCACTGATTGGTAAGTGATGTAGGTACACGCCAAATGATGTCTTCGAATAAAAATTCGAATTCATGATTTAACTAAAACAGGTGTAGTTGTAATTTTTTTATTTTTATTTTGAAGGAATAAAATCATAACCTGCTAGAGGATGCTGCAGCCATCTTACTGACTTACTAACAAACCTTAGGGTAGCTAAATGTAGGACATGACTCGTAGAGCGCAAAGGAAATAAAAAAGGCAACGCCCAGAACACAATAATGCTGTTTTTTTTTACATTTCCATAGAATTCAATCGTCAAAATAATCATACAAATCTAGAAGAGTTTTTTTTTTTTTTTTTAATGTTGTTGTGTACATCATTGAATCAAAATGTCGTTTCAACTACAACCTTCAAATATCATTTCCCTTTGTAAGTGGCGTACCATGGACCTGTTCACCCCCCCCCCCCCACCCACCTTTTTTTAGTTGGGTGGAGATAATTAACAAATATAGTGCACGCATTTCTGGCATACAGGAAACTCCGGTGGGAACATTTCCAAATGCTTTGGGATTGGCTACTAGGACCGAATTGATTCAGTTTATTTTAAGGTAAATATTTGCCATGCAGTCGGTTCGGACCATGTTGATTACAAGTAGGCTACTGTGCGCACTAATGATTTCGGACAGGAACTAACATATACATAGCGTTTATTAAGGTCCAGAATAACAACATTTTGGTCTTCTACGTTGACGAGACGTCCGCTGAAATGATAGTGTGAACAATCGCCCCCTGAAGATGGCTAAAACAAGGAATGCCGAAACGTCACGTCACAAGCCAAAAAAGTACTAAGCGACTCTGGCTAAGAAAGCTTAATATTTAAATTTAAGGTTCCTAGCGAATAATATATTAAATACACAAAATTGCTAACCTAATTAAACTACTGATAAAGACAGTAATGGTCAGTTAAAACAAATGAAGTAGAGTCGGCTCTTCTCAAACCGACATATTCTCTAATCCGGCACCTAGTGAGCTGCTCTTGTTCGGATTTATCCCTACGTAAATTGTATTTTTTTTTTTAATGGAACAAAAATATTCATGTAAAATTAGATATTTGCTACACGTATACACCTACACGAAGAAGAAAAAAAAGTATCACTACAAAAAAGTGTTCGCAGTAATACTGGGTTAGGATTCTTACCCAGGAATTTAAGCTTTGTGTCATGCCAATAAATAAAGTTATTTGTAAACTGAATGGCTTTTCAGTATTAACTAAGCACAGCATGATAAAAAAACATATCAAGTCCAATTATTGAAAATTCTTTTTTTTTTCCGTGGTTAAAAATTTTTTTTGAGTGGAACATCGATTAAATTATAAAATTATGCGCCAATTTTCGTAAGAAATGCTGAAGTGTCATTTAGAAGAAAAAAAAAGTCTTTCGTGTACGCAAAACTAACCATAGCCATACAAAGGTACAATAATAGTTAATATTTGAACATTAAGTTAAAATTTTTATTTGTTCTCTTGATATTTAGTTAACATCTGCTTATATCATGCTCAATTTTTAATATTCCACTATTTTATGTAATTGCATAAAAGTGGTTAAGTGTGAGAAAAGGCGTACCGCTTTAACTTCGCCACCAATAAAGACGATAAATAAATAAATAAATAAATAAATAAATAACTCTGTTGGCAAACTGGTTTCCCAAAAGGAATCTTTCCTTTTCCTGTCGTAGTTGCGGGAAAGGGAGATGAAGGAATGCGATCCCGGAAGAAGGTTGTGTGTTACGAGTCGCTGTTGTGGAAGCAGTCCCAGCGCTCACCTGCGCGAGCACAGACGAGACGTCGCCAGTTGTCCTCGGGGGGGGGGATTGGGGCCGTCGACGCCCCTGGGTCTCCCCCCCCCTTCCCCCCCATGACCCTCCTGACGGGCCGTTAAGCCGGCCGCCGGACTCGACAGTAACGAAACTAATTAAAGTGGCGCAGACCTTGGAGAAGAGGTGAGAGGGGGTAGGGGTTGGTTGGTTCGCTGCCACGCTAATTGGGAGCGCGCGCTAAGTCCTCCCTCGAGGCAAGCGCCAGTCGGGAAGCGAGATTTTTTTTGACGTGCGACGTCTTAACTGTCGGCGTGCGGCATTTTTTTTGGCGGGGAGCGAGATTCTCCGTGGATGATGGCGACGGAAGTCGGAAATGCCCAAAATCACAGTTCTGCCATCACTTGTGGATGGCGCGAACCGTAGTTTACAGCTCTATAGTATTTATTATATATTTAATGAAATTCACAAAAAAAATTACTTGTCAAAAATCAGTTCCAAAGCTTTCTTTTATATAGCTTTTATCGCAAACGTTTCATCATATAGTTTTAAAAAATTTCGGAGTGCTAATCAAATGAGTTAGTAGCATCTGCTGCAGCAGCGAAATCTAGAGGCGGATGCGAAAACTACGTGTGATTCGCTTCAATAATAGTATTTGTAGTCTTGTGTTTCTTGTAATAAGTGTATTTGCAGCACGAGAACACGTGAATTCTCTCTTATACCAAGGTTTTGAGGTTTACACAATCTCTGGCGAGTACTGAAAAGACACGCTCGCATAACCCCCTCTCCCCCTAACCTACAACAACGGCGCAGGGTCGCGTTCCGTCAAGACACGCGAAGGCTCGATCACGCCTGTATCGATCCATCGACGGGTCCCGGGGGCCCCCGAGCTGACGAGGCCAGGGTCCGCGGGTTCGAACCCCGGAACCCCCAGGCGCCGGTTCAGGTACCAAGACGTGCGTAGCCCGCCGAAACCTGTAGGTGCCATCGCCTCTGTTATCGAGAAGTGCATTCGTTAAATGTATCCTGATATCATTTACGTTTTTGAATCTCAGATTTCTTGTGTGTTCACCCTTAAGGGGCCCGCCTCGTCAGGGGTGTACGTGTGTTAGTGAGGCGGGATGATAAGCGCGACGCTCGCTGGTGCTTCTAGCGCGGTGTCGCCTCTGGACTGGCGCGCAGTCTTCTCGTCGTCACAGGATAACTGTAAAACTTGAGCGGTGACCGTAACATTATATGGCAGATAAGTGATGACAAAGGGATAATGAAAGTCCGTTAAGTGCTTTCAAGAATCTGTACCGGTTGTTTTACGCCTAAAAATTACTCTGAAAACATGCGTTTTAGCCATTTTAACTCTTCTAAAAATAAAGTTTAATAACTCAATCCAAAATCAAAAGTACTTGTCGGCCCTCAGCGAAATCTTAAATGCTTTTCGTAAGCAGATCCCACTCGGATATATTGAGTAGTTTTGAAATCGCGTTGTTTTTCCTGAATCTCTGCGCACCGTGTGTGTGCCTGGGTAGGCGGAGCCCTTAAATGCAAAATGCACCTAAAATACACGATCCGTGCTGAATATTTAAATTCAGCCCTTCCCTTTTACCCCTTGATATCTTGTCCTGGCAGTTAAAAAACACGTCCAGGATCCGCTTAGTTAGGGCTTTGTAAAGGCTTTCAGGGCAATTATTGGACGAGAAATAAACAGGAATGAAATATTGCAGAAGAGAATTAGATATAAGAGAAGGGTCTTGTGAAACAACTCCGTTAATTATTTAACGATAGTTGATCTTGGCAGCCATCTTTCATAACTTTAACCTAACGCCAAATTTTTTAGACAGTGAGCGTATGAAAGTATGACAAGAGTGTAGTGTAGTCTAGTTAGTGTATGTAGTTTATGTCACTCGATACCAATCTCTTTGTATGCATTTGCTCAACATTTTAGGCTTTCCATGGCTTTGATGTATTTTGTTCCATCTAGTAATTAGAGTTTGGTGTATTATTCAAATATATTTTAGTAATATTTCTTTTAGATAATACAATACAGTTTATTTAGACATTCAGACCCACATTCTCTCGTTTGAAAAATCTGCCGAAAGCATGCAGCACAGCCTGTGGACGACCCCTAGAGAAAGAGAGACGCGGAAAGAGAAAAAGAGCGAAATTAAAAAAAAAGAAATGAGGGAGAAAAATTGAGAGAAAAATAGAGAAAATATATAGAGAAGAAAACCTGAAAGAGATAAACAACAAAAGACAAAGCGAGGAAAAAGAGGGTGAGAGAAAGCGAGAGAAGGAGCAAACCAGAGAGCAAGTATGAAATACAGGAGAAGCGACAAAGAGAAAGAGTGAAAGAGAAAGTGGGAGAAAAAGAAATAGAAAAAAATGAACGAGGAAAAAAAATTTAGAGAGAAGAATAGATAAAGAGAAATATGGAGAATGGATGAAAACAAATTGAGGAATAGAGTATATATAGATAGATAAATGACAAAGCAAGAAGAAGAGGAAAGAGGGACGGTAAGAGAGAAGGAAAAAAATTGGAATGAAAGAGAAAGGGGGAGAATTAAAGAGAAAAAAGATAGTGTAAGAGAAAGAGAGAAGGAGAGGGTAAGTAAGCAATATAGAGAATAAGAGAGAGGGAGATAGAGCCCAGAAGCCGCCACGCGGACAGCGCGAAAGCAGCGGGTGGCCGCTCTCATTATCATAGAAATGGCCGCATCACGCCAGCAGCCACGGGCCTGCACGCACGCATCACGCACGCTGCACGCGCTAGGCCGCCGCTTTATTCATCGCCTCCTGCGGCGGGCTTAAGGCGCGGCATTAAAGGCCGCAGTAGGCCTCTATTATTTCGCTTCTATGATTGCGTGTTTTTTGCTCGTTACTTCAAATAAATCCCAACTGTAACCATCTTCAATTATCTATATAACGTTTTAATTTAAAATGTATATATATATTTTTTAAACTTGAGGGTCAAATTTTATGTCAACCTCAGCAGGAAACGCATGCATATAATCGTGGTGTAGGTATATAGTATTAAATTAATTGTTTGTGTGTAGCCTTCGATATGTGTTATTTAATTTTTTATGTATAATTCATAAATCAATAAAAAAACATATTTATGTTCACGCAATTGCTAAAACGTGAATATTTTTTTTTAGGTTTTTAGGAATCAAAATTTTTTTATTCATTTTATTTGGATGAAGTTTAGTTGATTCAAATTGGATAAGGCGCGTGTCCTATATATGTAAAAAAAAAAAAGTTCATAATTGCGCATGCGTTAACCCTTGTATATATGTGCGCAGCTTGAACATGCTAACCTCAGCTTATATTTCTTTAAAACGTTTGCAAAATCCATCTCCTACTTTAGTTAAATTCCACTTTTCGAAACTAGCATCCCGATTGACTATCGGACGTACTGACGACAATAAATCGGGCACGTGATGTGGGGCTTATGCTGCAGTGACTAAATCATAAATATATATACACACACATATATTAAAAGGAGCACATTTTGGGGGCTCTGGACCGTTCATAGTCACCCGGCTGGTGATACTCTACTGAAGGTGTGTTCGAGTGGAGCAAGCGGGAAGAAGTTCGAAAAGGGGGGGGGAGGTGGAGTTGAAGGGGGTTGGAAGAGGAAGGGGGATGGAAAAAGGAGGGGCGGAGGATGCAGGAGCCAGCATCCAGCGGTGAAGTGAAATTCTGCGCCTTAAATGAGTTCCCCATAATTTGATTCGAACGACCGGGTAGCGAGGGAGCCCCCCCCCCCTCCCCCCCCAAGGCTTCTACGGGCTGCCGAGACCTGAATAGAAAAGGAACTAATTTTCTTATAATTTCCCCCTAATTTTATAAGGCTTTTCTCTCTCCTCCCCCCCCCCCTCAATCCCCCGCAACACATTTCCATTACACCGTGCTTTCACTCCTTAATTAGCTGGCGCAAGGAGGCGAAGAAGAAGAAAATCCGGCTGCGAAAAATAGATCTGTTCGTTGTTTACATCTTCCGTTCGTTCGACTTGGTCTCCAGTGAAACAAAAGCGAAGGAATCTCACTTTTTTTTTTCCCCCTCTAGTTGATAATTCAGAAGTTTATCTTCAGGAATATTTCCTTAGAAAGAATACCAACGTAATTTGTTTAAATAACCATTAGGTACCCAAATGCACCAAAATCCCAAAATTTAAGTAAAATTATTTTACAGAATTTTTTTTTAATCAGCTACAGACTGAAAAACTGCTTGCACATGAATCTATAATGCTGATATCTGTCCTGTCGCTGGTATTTTAAGTTTTTTATAGAGCTTTTTACATTTTGTAATACACATTCCAATAAAAAGTTTGATATATATATATTTATTTTTAATTTAATGCAAAGTTAAATTCAAGCATATTATGTTCTCAAAAGCCACAGGGTTTTTTTTGTGGTCTACAGTCAGACAGTTCAAACGTTTAATTTTATAACAGATTTTTGTAAATGTTACTTCTGGAACTATTAAATATATTATTTTTATGCTTTATGACGCTATCAAAGTAAACTTAAGTCACGCGATTTGTAGTGTTAAACAATAATTGTAAAAGTTCACGAGCATTACGAAGACGGAATTGATCTTAACATAAGACTGAGTTAAGTAAAACGGTTTGCGAGGTGGTCCGAGAACATATTTTTTTAAAGGTTTGTTTTAAAAAAAAATCCTAATATACATATTTAAGATTCAACCACCAAAAGAAAGCTGCATGGGCTTAGGATATTTTAAAAATTCCACTACAACAAAAAAAAGTAAATGTGTTGGACTTATTTGCAATACTGGAAAGTGTTACCAGCGTTGGTAACCGATTAAAAAAAAATAATCAAAAAATATGTATCGGATAGTTGAGTACTTTGGTGCCCGTTATAACTTTAAAACCAGTAACATACAAATTCAGAATATATATATATATATATATATATATATATATATATATACACACACACATATAGAGTAAAAAAAGTGTGTGTGTGTGGGGGGGGGGGGGTGTTTAGAAATCAGAGATAGACAGTAATTAATTGTCTTCTTAATTTGAACGCCAAGAGTGCAAAAAGCCACTGCTTCTCCAACTGACAGATGAGACGTCCAAAGAAAGTAGTTGTGTGTGACACAAATGTCATTCGTATGTAAACAAAAGAATAATGGTTAATCATATCAAAGTCCAGCACTTCGGCTGGTAATGCCAAGAAAGATAGGAAATTGCCAAACCTTACTATACGACCGTGTGGCGGATATGGAGAAATGACACACAAGGTTTTGGATGTCTACGGCCTAAGATTTTATTTTTAAAAAATTAATTTACACAAGGCGATCAATCTAACGGTGAAGAAGTTAATGCGCTGCAGCGCCATCTATTGGAGAGTTACAAAAAAAATGGATAGCGTAAGAACCTTCTCCATGAAAAAAAACAAAAACACTTCGATGTGCAACTTTCATGACGATCGGTCAAACGGTGTCGGAATTCATGAATCTCAGATATACATATACACCAAGATCCATTTGCATGTATGTACAATATCTTTAATGTGCATTATGTACGGGTAGTTACTAACTAGCCATGCCTCCCGTTGTTGAATGGTTTTTAGTTTTTTTCGTTCACTTAATGAGAGCCAGTTTTAATTATCTTGTAATTAAAACCTGAGGTACGCGTACCTTCGGCGCGGTGTCTGCTGTTCTTTCCCCGCGCAAGGAACATCGTGTTTCCGCGCCGGGCAGTGGGCTGGACTGCGTCCCCCCCCCCCCCCTGTTGCACCAACCCCCGCCGACGGGCGCAAGTGCCCCCGGGGAAGCCTTCATTTCACAGACGAGAGAGCCAAACGCCCGATCGTGCATCTTCGATGAATTTGCGTTACAAAGAACGATGTTTGTTTATTAAGTAAAGTATAATTTGGAAATTCGTCGTCAAAGTTTTTTTACTGTTTATTAAAGGTATTGTGTGTGTAGACAAAGTTTGAGATTGGAACAGAAACAACGTAAGAAAGTATTGTTTACAAATTTGAAATATGTTTTTTATTATCGCGTATTTTCACTTTTTTTTGTTCTTATCTTAAAAGAGATAGTATAAAAAAGCCGCTCTAATGAGATTTAATTTTTTCTTGGTTAAAAAAAAACCGCTAATTAATTATCAAATATTGTTTATTGTTCATATTCTATTTATTATTATTTACGCGACGTCATACTGTACGCGTACGCAATACGATTCGATTCGTTGCTGCAACTCATTGTAACTCATGATAACTAATGGTCAACTAGGTTACGTTAGCTACATTATAAATACTTTAAAACATTGTGGACGGTTGATTTGGTTAGGATAGCTACATTAAAGATACTGTGAAATCATGTAAACGGTTTCCTAGAGCTAAATATTAAAAAGTTATTTGCTAAGCAACCATAAAATATTTTACAGTATTTTTAATGTAGCTATACTTACCTAATATAACTTGAGACCGGAAAAATTCGCGAATTCATTTCGCGATAGGCTAAAATACAAATAGTTATACCTCAATGCTGCCTCTGCTATTGGCTCACAACTCACCTGGATGACTCTGGGCCAATGAGAAACGCCCGACCAAAGCTTTCTCGAATCACAGGCTGCTACGCTGGAACGTCTCACAAGACAGCAGCCAATGAGTGGGTGACATTTGACCGAGTGTACGTAGAACTATGGAATTCATCCTACAGGTAATTTAACCCGCGAATGTTTCCGGTCCCTACTAATGGTCAATTAGGTTAGGTTAGCTACATTATAAATACTTTAAAACATTGTGGACGGTTGATTTTGGTTAGGATAGCTACATTAAAGATACTGTGAAATCATGCAAACTGTTTCCTAGCCCTGGATAGCTACATATTAAAAAGTTATTTGCTAAGCAACCATAAAAATGATTTTACAGTAATTTTTAATGTAGCTATACTTACCTAATATGACGAACAATCCACAATGTTCTAAAGTATTCATAACGTAGCTAACCTATCCTAATCGACCGCAAAATTTAATGCCACACCGGTTTATACAATGAGATAGAACGGGGAAGAAAAAAGCGAGCATGAACTTCGGGGAACTTCGGGTTTTGGCTCTCTCGTCTGTGGAATGAAGGCTTCCCGCACCCCGGGAGGGAGGGTGAGAAGGGGGTGGGGGGGGGGTGCGAGGAAGGGAGGTGGCTTCGCGAGATACAGCCTCTCGCCCGCGTGGCTTCGTTACGCGCGGGGGAAAAGGTTCGCCGAGGCAAAAATATGGATTCCACCGCGCGACGCAGTACATCATCGAAACTGCTGACCAATAAAACGCGCGCGCGCGCGAGTGAGAGAGAGAAAGGTAGAAAAAAAAATAATAAAAGCGGGACAACAGTAACATACGGGCGGGGAGAGAGAGAGAGAGGGGGGGGGGGGGTGGGGAAGACAAAAACACAAAAACACAAAAACACAATTTACACTCGCGCTCGCAAAAACACACACTCGGGAGCTATATGCGTGTTTACCGAAGAGAGAAGGGGCGTATGGACCCCCAATCCCCCGCAAGGCTGGCAGGGGTGGTTTTTATGGCGGATCCGGGGGGTTGGGGTGGGGTGTGGGGAATACGGGGAGGAGGAATACGCATAAACCCTCAATCGGGTTTTGTGGTTCATAAAGCAAAACGTAATCAGACGCGGAGGCAGGCAGGCAGGCAGGCAGCGGCGCGCAGGAACCAACAGAAACAGCGAGCGGCGCAAACAGTATTTCAGGCTTCGCTGCGAAGAGACGAAGGAAGGGAGGGGGAGGGGGAGAAGCGAAAGTCGTTCGGGACGAGTGCGGCCAAAAAGCGGCGCCGATAAGCCCCTAGGAATTCCAGAACACCCCCCCCCCCCCCCCCCCCGGTTGTTGCGAGACCGCAACTGCGAAACCCACAGACGTACGACCGCCTCTTATCTGCCCCGGCGCTGCTAGCCAGCAGCCAGCTGAAATGAACACGCATACCGAAATATTATAATTCCCGCAAGAAAAGCGCACACACACAAACGCAAACACACAGTTTCGCGTGTCTGAAAATTACCAACCAAAGCTCTGCGGGGCGTTATCAACGGATGATGAAACAAAAAAACTGCGTCCGTTACCTCCGAACGTTGGGCACGATACAGGAGCACTAAAATCTCGACCAAAACAGACGAACAGTCAACAACTCAAAACTCCCCTGAAAAGCGCGCGAGAGATTCGTTAACCAGTTACACCTGGGATTCACCATGGAAATAAAAAAAAAATCTTGCCTTGCCTCGCAAGTGAACTAATATCTGCTTGCCTGTGATCATTCGCATTTGTCGTTTCAAAATGTTCTCTAAAAAAAAAAAAAAAAACACCGGAACTGCTTCGAGATCGCTCCTACGATACAAAAGTTCTTTACTTGTATTGCCGTAGTATCTAGGAAGGTAATTTACCTAAGTGAAGCAAAAGGCAAGCATAAAATAACGTACTCGGTTGGTCAGAATCTCGTGTGAAACTTACCAATAATTTTATGTTGACTGAACAAAACTTAAGGCTGCGTGGTCATTCCAGTATTAATTTTTTTTTAAAGAAAACTATAGCCTAATATTTAACGGTTTTGTTTTAAGTAGTTCTTTGCCAGTTAAATGATAGTCATGCGCAATGTTAAGTGTACGCGTTATTTAAAATACATATATTCATTATCGCTGTAGTAAAAACCTTAAACGACAGTTTAAAGAACACTAGTTTTTAATAATGGATTAAATATTTCGTCATCATACTCATCATACCTGCAATAGTTTTCAAAGGGATTATTAAATGGAAAGAACACATTGTTTTTGTAACTAAAGATGGATTTACAGAATATTTATTCAAGAATAGGTGGTTTGTCCCGCGTGAGAATAACTTTAAGGTCGTCCTACACGCTTTCAAGGAGCGCATATTCGCCTTTGTGACAGTCGCGGGGAAACCTTCCCCTCCTACGCGATAACTCTTAAAAGCTCGCGTTTTCACTGTTAAGTTAATGTTTACGATTTCCTTTAAAAAAATTCTCAAAAACGTTAAAAAAAAATGGGGGTGGAGCAATTTCTTCGGAATAAACTATCTTGGCTTCCGAGGTAGATCAACGTAGAAGTGGTGAATCGTACCCTAGACGTTTCGCTCCGTATCACAGCACGCATCATCAGAGATGAAAAACATTTCGATTGATTTCTCAACGCTGGTGACGCCTGCAGAAATGCCGAAGGAAACGTCTGTGCAATCCACCACTTAGACGTCTTTCGGTCCTGAAAGTAAGATAGTTCATGTATGCATGTATATATAGTGTTACGAGTGGGGGAAAAAAGGTCCGAAAGAAAAGTCAGATTAATTGCGTTTTTGACGTGATAACGTCTTATAAATCGATGAACGCCGGCTGCACGCAAGAAAAAGCATGACCCATTGTCACGTTCCGCCTGAGCCGAGCGTGCAATAACCGGCCAACCACCATGCGAGAAAATCTTCTATAATATCAAACAGGTTAAGGCGGGCTTTTTAACTAATTGTGCGTGATTATATTTAAGCCAATTATTTAAATTAAATTTGCAAAATTTGTAAATAATATTTGAAAATTAAAAGGTATGCAATTTTTCATCAATGTTTTCACGTGAAATTATCGTCCGTATACCGACTTTCCAGACAAAACCCCTTTTTTAAAATTTAATACCTGATATTTAGACTTTTAACTAAATTATAATAATGTAACAATCGGTGCGGAGAGTGACAAGACCAAAGTTTGCTCTTTTCTACTGAAGCTCATCTCTTACCGTACATCTCGGTCCCAACACACTCCTTATCACCGCGACACACTCCCGTCGCACCTAACTTGGCGTTGTTAATGGGCCCGCCTCGTCAGGGGTGTATCTGTGTAAGCGAGGCGGGATGATAAGCGCGACGCTCGCTGGTGCTTCTAGCGCGGTGTCTCCTCTGGACTGGCGCGCAGTCTTCTCGTCATGCACAAGACAACTGTGAAATCTGAGCGGTAACCGTAACATTATACGGCCGAGAAATGAAGATAAAGGTGTAATGCAAGTCCCTTGAGTGCTTTCAAGAATCTGTACCGGTTGTTTTACGCCTAAAAATTACTCTGAAAACATGCGTTTTAGCCATTTTAACTCTTCTAAAAATACAGTTTAAAAACTCAAATCCGAAATCAAAAGTACCTTTCGGCCCTCGGCGAACTCTTAAATGCTTTTCGTAAGCAGACCCCACTCGGATATCTCGAGTAGTTTTGTAATCGTGTTGTTTTTCCTGGAGCTCTGCGCACCGTGTGTGTGCTCGGGTATGATCGGGCCTTAAGAGGCCACTACAGTGTTTCAGGGGCACTACGCAACCCGCGTTAACCTTATAAGATTCAATGCTATTTTCATTTTGCTTATAACTTATTAACTAATATAGATTTCGAAATGATGCTTGCTTGATATGTAAGACAACGATGCTCTTATCAAAGCACCTTTCTTCAAAAACGTGTGTTAAATTATGGTTCGAACCTAGACAATACACTTACGCATATCAGTAAAGATTAGTATAAAACCATAATTTATGCACATTTTTGAAGAAAGGGGCTTTGATAAGAGCATCGTTGTCTTACATATCAAGCAAGCATCATTTCTAAATCTATATTAGTTAATTAGTTATAAGCAAAATGAAAATAGCATTGAATCTTATGAGGTTAACGCGGGTTGCGTAGTGCCCCTGAAACATTGGAGTGGCCTCTTAAGCTCGCTCGTCGCTCGCTCCATCGCACTAGTCGCTCAGAGACTTCGCCTAACTTCGCCAGTTCCGAGTTCTGGTCGGCGTCGCCACCAGCCGCTGTCACTCTCGGCGTCGGCTCACACGCCCCTGGTCACTAGATCCAGCCCTGGATAAAATACAAAGCGGACCATGAATCCAAGTGCCCAAACCCCCCGCACGGTAGACTCTTCCTAATCTGTCCAACTCTTCATACAGACCATTCTCTGTCTCCTGTATTCTCCTACACTTGATGCATGCAAATTTGCACCCCGCATGACAGTACCCAGGGTTTCCCCTGCGTCTATTAAGGTTTTACACTAGGCCCAACCTATCTCTAGTTATAGCCTAAATCTAATAGTGAGGGGAGTTAGTCATGGCATAAATTGCTGCCGTGACTGGCCAATCCCCTCTCTAGCACACGATGCATGCGACCCTCTCCCTGAATGGCTAATCCCAGTATGACTAGGCGTATAGGCTTCGGCCTGAGACGCACCTAGGTCCCTCCCTAACCCGGACCCCTCCCAAACACACTAGATAACTACCGGTCACGCATAACAAGTCTCAAGACTTGTTTAGAGCCAGAGAATGTTCGATGCAATTTAAGAACGCTGAAAAGGCTTAGTTGCTATGAATTCACATTATGGACCATATCATATCTGCCGAATATTAATTTACGTTTTCACAACCAGTCAATATCTAATTCATTCAGTTAATTCCCGTCATAAACTTTTCAATCGGTATTTCGGTAAATTATAAGTAGAGACCGGAAAAAATTCGCGAATTAATTTCACGATAGGCTAAAATACAAATAGTTATACCTCAGTGCTACGCCTCTGCTATTGGCTCACAACTCACCTGGACGTCTCTTGGGCCAATGAGAAACGCCCGACCAAAGCTTCATCGAATCACAGGCTGCTACGTTGGGACGTCTCACAAGACAGCAGCCACAATGAGTGGGTGGCATTTGACCGAGTGTACGTAGAACTGTGGAGTTCATCCTAGAAGGTCATTGAACCCGCAAATTTTTCCTGTCCCTAATTATAAGTAGAGACCCGGAAAATTCGCGGGTTCAATGACCTCCAGGATAGACTCCAATATCCTCTACACACTCGGGCAAATGCCAACTGTTCATTGGCTGCTGACTTGTGAGTCGTCTCGACTGGGTGGCCTGTGATTCGACACTTCTATGAGTGAGGGTCTCTAATTGGCCCTCAGTCCGCCAGATTAACAGTGAACCAATGACAGAAGCAGCACTAAGGTATAATTATTTGAATTTTAGCATAACACGAAATGAACTCGCGAATTTTCCGGGTCTCTAATTATTAGAGACCGGAAAAATTCGCGGGTTGAATGACCTGTAGGATGAACTCCATAGTTCTACGTACACTCGGTCAAATGCCACCCACTATTGGCTGCTGTGAGACGTTCCAGCGTAGCAGCCTGTGATTCGATAAAGCTTTGGTTGGGTGTTTCTCGTTGGCCCCAGAGTCATCCAGGTGAGTTGTGAACCAATAGCAGAGGCAGCACTAAGGTATAATGATTTGTATTTTAGCCTATCGCGAAATGAATTCGCGAATTTTTCCGGTCTCTACTAATTATAAGTAACAGCGCTATCTATGAGCTGACACAACAACCAGGTGGCTACGGCGGCCACTCGGGCCCGGGCAGGGTCCGTCACGAACCGATAGCTACCTCCGCGTCCCGTGGAGCTGGTACAGGGGGGTGAAGGGGGGCTGTCGCTTCTGATCCCTGCGAGCACGTGGAGGGCGGATCAAACATTAACGTGGCCTCGGCGCTGGTCCCGCTGCACATCCCCCCCCCCTACCCAGCATCCAACTCGACCCCAACCCGGGAGGGGGCGAAAATAGAACCGTCGGAGCCCCCCCCCCCTCCCCACCCCCTACGCCGCCGCCGAAAAAAAAAAAAAAACAGAATACGGTAGCAGCGACATTCGAGCCGACGGCTGTCAGACTCATGAAAAAGTCACCGTCCGGGGTCGACCCAGGCAGCTACCGAGGCCGACGGATGGTGGGGGGGGGGGGGGAGGGAAAGGTTCACGGTGGACAGACAGAGATAGAGATATATATAGAAAAAGAGAGAGAGAGGGTGTGGAAGCTTTTAGCGCAAATATAAACGAGCCGAAATAGTCCGCCGATATATCCCTCCGACCCCATAGGCGCAGTTTCGGGGGAGGAGGGTTGTTATTCGCGTCGCGGGCGGAGACGCCCTTCTCCGTCGCTTCACGCGGCCCCCCACGTCACAAATCACCCCGTCGTGGGTTGAGGAGGGGGGAAGCGCAGATGACAGCAGTATTGTCACTTGTCACCCGTCGGGTGGACGGCTTTATTCGAGAGACCAGGACAATACCGCGTTAACGGCGGGCCGTGAACTACAATTAGAGCAGCTCTCGGATTGCCCCCGCCGCGCCGCCGCGTTGCACCGTACGATATATCGAGAGCGCCGACGAATTACGACACCCTGGAGGTTAACCTCAAACAAGTTTACTTTTTTGTTTTCCTTCCCCCCCCCCTTCCCAAAAACAAAACGTCATTAAAGTCCAATAAACAAAAAAATTCCACCGCTGCCACGAGAGCGCAAACCAACCACAAAAGCAAATCACTGCGAAATGAAGTTTTGAGTCAAACCTGCGCGAACCTGGCAATTCTTCATATTTTAAAAACGTGAAAAAAAAAAAAAAAAAAATGTAGCCTATACAACAGTTCAGAAAAAATAAATATTTTAAATTTATCGTTCATTTAAAATCTCAACATGTTCACAGTTTAATAACTTTTTTTCCTACCTAATATTAGTATTTTTTCTTATGAGTTATGAATCTAAGAATTTTCAATCAATAATTGTATTCTCGACATAACTATTAAGTTGCGTTTCACCTTGAACCTAGCTGACACGTGTTACATCCGGAAATTAATCAGCATTAATTATATTTGCAGGGTAAAAATATTTTCTCCCAATTTTCTCCTTCTTAAATGCGCACCACGCTTCTACAGACCAACTGTAAAATAAAATTGGGTGGCACTGTGTCGGAACACACGGCCGTTTTTTTTCACGCGGAACGTCTGTGTCAGCGGGTTTGCTCTCTGTTGAAATGAGAACGAGACACGGACCGCGCACTGAATACAAACCAGACACTGGATGTCGCCATGTACACGACGTAGAGGCGCCCGTGGCAGCTCTGCGCCGGGGGTCGTTACAACGCCGAACGTACAATAACGCCGAATGCCAAATTGACCGCAACGCCGACAGCTAGAAAACTGCTGTGTACCACAACGCCGAAAATTTTTGCTGCGTGGAAGGGGGGGGGGGCACAGGAGCAAAATGAAAAACAACTGAATGAATTTTTGTGCTAACCTTACCTAACCTAACCATTGTGGCAGTCCTGCAATGACATTTTTTCGGGGTTAATGTATTTCGGCGTTGTGGTATTTCGGCGTCGTGGTGCGTCCCCCTCTGCGCCGCTCCAGAGACAGTCTCTCTCGCTCTACGCCGGACACCGGGACGTCTGTGCGTGGCCGGTGACCTCTGTGCGACGACAGGCGTGGCTGTCTCTTGCACGCGCTGAGGCTGACTTAAAGCATTTTAATACTTCTTCACAGGCTCACTTTACATTTTCACATATGAACAGGGCCGGTGCAAGGTAAATTGGCGCCTTAGGCGAAAAACATTAATGCCCCCCCAATTCCCCCCCCCCTCCCCGCCGGCCGGACACCCAAAAAAAAAATTGTCCTTGCCTCAAAATACATATCACGTAAGCCTAATATTTTTATCAACAATCAAATGTAAGCAGGCTTGTGTTTTTTTTTTCTTTTTTTTCTTATTACAAATCATAAACAGGTCACCGTGGACTTTAAATAATCACTTATATCAATATAAACATTCCAAACTGTTACAAAAATTCCATTTTCATCTAGTTTCAATAATCGTTAAACATATTTGAATCAGCTGTTAAGTGTCGTGCTGCGCCGCCCCCAGCTACTTGGCGCCCCTAGGCGGTTGCCTGGTTCGCCTATATGGACGCGCCGACCCCGCATATGAATATTGTCAAGAATACACTATTTTTGGCTTAAATCGATCGATACAAATTAACTCTGCGCACAAGCACAGGAATCACCGCGCCGTCACGTCCGAGTCGCGAGCTGCGCTGAGTAGAAAAGAGCGAGAGCGCCGGTTGTGACCAATCCGCGCGGTTCCCCTTCCCCCGCCAACCCGCCCGCCCGCGACGCCAACTCAAGGTCGTATTAGCGAGCTGACTATATACGTTAAGTAATGACACAGCACTTACCGTCTCTAAAACCAACTGCTAAGCAATTATTAAGGCAAGAATATAAAGGCATTTTCGTTACGGTATAGATTTCCGTAGCGGTACACGCGTATGTTTCGGTGTGATTTCAAAGACGTCTTGTAAAACTTACATCTCCAATAAGCGCCAATATTCGGTTCATCTCGACCAGGACAGCGGGGTTGAAGGTAGGCATATAATTAATTCACGTTTTTTTTTTCCAGTGCCTGATGACTGGAACAATTCTCAGTTCCTGAAACGATCCAATTGTTTTGTCTCAGGAAGCTTGTTGTATCCGTGGAACTGTCGCCGTTATGGTTGTCGGAATGCCTGTTAAATTTCAACGCTGGGTTCGCATCAGCGTCGCTGTGTTGTCGATGTGTCGACCGGATTATTTGTTGAAGTGACAACGTCTAATAAATCGATGAACTCCGGCTGCACGCACGAAAAAGTGTCCCGTTACGCACATTGATCCGTCAAGCTCATTGTTCCGTTGCGCTGTGTCCCGTTACGCTCATTGTTCCGTTACGCTCTGTCCAGTTACGCTCATTGTACGCTTGCGCTGCACCGAACGAAGTGAAAACTTACAACTTTGTTTATAAATGTGTAATATGAAATAATTTCTACGTCAAATGTACGTAAGAAAATGAATCTGATTACTAGTTAATTTCAAGTATTTATTCTTTTATTATTAAAAAATAAGTAGCATCTGTCGGCGAGTGCAGTAATAATAGGTTGTGTTAGATATTTGATTACAGTTATTATTAAAAAAAATTATAATTATATTTAAACTTTATAGCTAAATGCCAGTTTTTAAAATTAATTACAAGTCATCTACACGTGAACTGTTTCGTCGACTGTTTATAAAGTGAAGTGAAAAGTTAATGTGGTTTTTATTGCTAATTACAACAATTTCGGCAATAAAGGTTAATTATTCTTGCATTTTAAAAATGTGATTACTAGTATAATTTCAAGTATTTATTATTTTATTATTAAAATAAAAATTATTCAATTTTATTCACAAAAGTATGCAATCATTTCATCAATGTTTCGTTATGACGTTGTCACGTTAAACTATCGTCCGTAAACCGACTTTACAGACAACCAATTTTTTTAGTATCATCGTTGGGTTTTTCTGTATTTACTACTGTTTTTGTTGCGACTGTCTCGTCGTTGTCAGCCAAGTTGTATTCGCCTGTGCTGCGATATTGAATTCCTTCCACGGAATCATCTGCGCTGCCTTTGCATTATTTAACTTTTTTGACATCGGCCGATTTTGGCTTGTTTCTCTACATGTTTGTGTATTCGTCTTTCTCTGTCCGTTCTTCGGGTTATCTCTATGCCGTACAGTGAAAACTAGCAATGACGTGTGTCCAAAATAATGCAATAAATAAATGTTTATTTTCCAACTAAGAAAGGAACACAAAATTAAACCTATTTTTATTTCAAGTGTAAAAGCGGTCCGTGTGTCAACCTTCTGCGAGTGATTCCAATAAATGTTCACGCCTCAACACTGGGCAAACGAGACAAAAAAAAATTTTAAAAAAAAAGTCGTACAAGATGGCAGTAAACCTGAAGATGACAGGAGAAGACCGCAAGGAGAGATTGAAAAAGTTAATGAAAGGATCAGATGAATGAAAGCTCGGCACAAAGAGGATCTGCAGTGGGAAATTATAATGTAAAAAGTTAAGTGTGGGATGGTTTAGGGGGAAATTGGAAGAGGCTACGCGAATGGCCTGCAGCGTAGATTCAGTATTACTAAAGCAAAAAAAGTAAAAAAAAATAACAGGTGTAACTGAAAAAAAATTGTAGCCACAATATATTTTCATAAAAAAAATATAAAAAAAAAATAAAAAAATTGCGAGTCTTTTAGCACTCGCCAGTGATGTGTAAAATCTAACCTATCGTGTCGCAAGCTGTGTATTAACACAACACGTATTTTAATACAACACTTATTAAATTATTTAATATTTATATTATAAATTATACCTTATTTCAAAATATATTTATTACGAATTAGAAAAACTACATGACAATGCGTCGCGCTGAACAAGACTAATGTTAGCGGCAAGAACGGTAAACAGATGTGTCTTCTTTCTCTTTTTCCCTTCCTCTCTCTCTCTCTCTCTTTTCAAACGCCTTGGTAAAAGTTTGCGCTCGCTGACCCGATGTAGCACAAGCGCCAACTGTAAGCGGCGCCGAAAAATTGAATGGCACGCGCTTCTCTCTAGTTCCTGTTACACACTTCCGTCGCATTCACGGAAATTACTCCCCACCAAAATGCCGCGCACCAAAAGCTTAGTTTAAATGCAAACTTAAATATTTGAAAGTCATGGAAAATAAATT
Organism: Bacillus rossius redtenbacheri; assembly: GCF_032445375.1. NCBI lineage: Eukaryota > Metazoa > Arthropoda > Insecta > Phasmatodea > Bacillidae > Bacillus > Bacillus rossius. Next base: position 11,451,206 of record NC_086340.1, on the reverse strand, counting down.
TCAATTTTAAAAAATGACTTCGTGGCCGCGAAGCGCGTTAGAAGTTTTGACTTCAAAGGTAGAGGGATGCGAGTTTTTTTAGGGTACACAAGTGTACAAATGTACAAATGTACAGGCGTACAGGCGAGAGTACAGGTATACGAGTGTACAAGAAAGTGTGCAAGCATTCGAATGTGGAGATATGCGAGTGAAAACGTACGTACACACGAGCCCAAGTACACGAGTATGCAAGTGAAAACATGCCATCTAGCGCCACTGCTGCCATCTGTGTGTAAGGCCAAGAAATTTCACAGCAAAAGTACAATGTCGACTATTTTTGACGTGACAACGTCTAATAAATCGATGAACGCCGGCTGCACGCACGAAGAGGTGTCTCGTTACGCACATTGTCCCGTTACGCTGTGTCCCGTTACGCTCATTGTACGCTTGCGCCGCATCTATCTCTCTTCCATTCGATTGGAACAACCATCGATTTGACTTTTTCGAGGCACATTAAACCTTAAACACTCCCATTCGTTTCCTACTTTTCCTATCATCGTCCTATCCTTAACAGAATAACACAGATTGGAAGAAGTTAAATAGCAAACATGTATAAAAGTTATAGTTAAAATAATCTCTTCCTTAAAGAAATAAACATATTTGAATTAAATTGTAGATTTCATTTCACTTCTTCTTTGTATCAATACAAAATAGTGATAATTCAATAAAAAAAATATTCAATTTTATTCACAAAAGTATGCAATCATTTCATTAATGTTTTGTTCTGACGTTGTCACGTTAAACTATCGTCCGTAAACCGACTTTACAGACAACCAATTTTTAGTATTACAAACTAACCTTAGACAAATGGTTTGTAAAAGAAAAAAAAATATATATATTTTCTGTGTACGATACATGAATTCGCGTTGCACTTTCCGTTACCCGTTTGCACGTTACACTTTCCGTTATGTTCTGACGACGCCCATCGGCTCGTCTTGGCCCTAACGGCTCTAAAGAAGTTTCACTCCAATAAGACATTCCTCGTCGAACGTGAAGTTGCTCGGAACTGTGTATCTTGCCCGTGGAGAAGCGACAAACGCCAAGTCTCCGTCAGACGGCAGTTCCCCCCCCCCCCCCCCAATTGACCATGGCAAGCACACGTGGAACTCACACGGCCTCGCAAAGACCCGTTAACTACGAGAGTTGCGCGCGCAGCCTTCCTCTTCGAGTGGGGGGGGGGGGGCGGGGGGGGGGGAGAAATATGTCTGTTTGCGGATAATTACCACTCGCAGACTGCTGTGTTTGCGCGGTCTTTGGCACGGGCTCGCTTCCTGCCGAGTTCCCGACGCGGAAACCTCGGGGCGTAACGGAAGCGGACAGAGAGAGGAGTTTCTTCCTCGGAGACGCCCGAAGACTTGCGCGAGGACCCCCGCCAAACCTCGCACACGGTTCTGCGGTGCAGACGCGTCCCTTCTACATTTCGTCTGCGATGCCTCTTCGACGTTCTGTTTGCGACGTCCCTGTGTGTGTAATCACGTTTGACGTAGGTCTCTTGGACGTCTTCCTCAGCGACACCTTTCACATCTCGTTGTAAAAAATTTTTATTCGATGTTTCGTTTGAAATATTTCTTCGACATTTCGTCCTCGATGCTTCTTCAAAAATTATGTTAGCGAAGTCTCTGTGTAATTACGTTGATACATGTCTCTTGGACGCCTTGGTTAACATCTTTAACGTTCCGTTAGAAAAGTTTCTTCGATGTTTCGTCTGAGGTGCTTCTGCGACGTTCTGCTTGCAACGCGTCTGTGTAGTTACGTCGGATATATGTTTCTTGGACGTCTTCTTTAGCGATATAGTTTACGTTCCGTTATAAAGGTTTCTTCGATGTTTCGTTTGTAATATTTCCGCGATATATAAGTACGTATTTTTACATAATGTAATTAGTTCATTCGCTTCTTCAAAAGAAGTGACTCTATCAGCACTTGAGAAACATTACTTTTCTCAAAAACCCCAATTCGCACACTATTTAGTTATTTTGAAATACAGTAATAATTCATTTATCCGGACTGGCACCTAAGGCAATTCAGACAATCGAAAATTCGGATAATCCGGTTAACATGGGTAATAGGCAAAACAAAATTCTTAAATAAGCAGACTTGCCGTTCATTACTATGAGGAGTACGTTTTGTGATTTAAAAAAAACACATAGTATAGATGCATTTTATTTTGTTTACATGACATTCAAAAAACAAAACAAAATATTTTTTACATCATTTCTTACTAAATAATTGGTCCACTTTTTTTGTGTTTCAAATATGTATAGTGTTAGAATGAAGCACGTGACGCAAACTCTTCATCATTAATAATTCACCTGGAGCGGTGTCGGACTAACGTTACCAGTACGCCCTGATGTTTGTCAGCTGGCGCGCTTACTTATACACAAACAAAAAAGCATTTTATTACCATAATTACACCATCTATGTAGGAACTGTACATTGAATCATTCTAAAAAAAATTGGTTGTCTGTAAAGTCGGTTTACGGACGATAGTTTAACGCGAAAACGTCATAACAAAACATTGATGAAATGATTGCAAACTTTTATGAATAAAATTGAATCATTTTTATTGAATTATCAATATTTTGTAAGGATACAAAGAAGGAGTGAAATGAAATCTACAATTTAATTGATACATTTACTTTTATTTGCACTCATTAATTCAAATAGGTTTATTACTTTAACGAACATATTATTTTAACTATAACTTTTATACATTTTTGCTATTGAAATTCTTCCAATCTGTGTTATTCTGTTAAGGATAGGACGATGATAGGAAAAGTAGGAAACGAATGGGAATGTTTCAAGTTTAATGTGCCTCGAAAAAGTCAAATTGATGGTAATTCCAAACGAGTGGAAGAGAGATAGATGCGGCGCAAGCGTACAATTAGCGTAACGGGACAATGTGCGTAACGGGACAATTAGTCATCCTTTTTCGTGCATGCAGCCGGCGTTCATCCATTTATTAGACGTTGTCACGTCACAAATGATGGCGTACACATAGTTACGTTCTTGACAACGTTGTTAAAAATTATGCGAACATCAAATAAAATGTCTACAAATCTGATCCGGATCATCCGGGGGATCCGAATGACAAGGGCCGGATGAACGAGGCTTCAATGTACCTTTTGTTTGAATAGAACTTAAAGTCATTTACAAATACGATGTTTCCTTCAATAGTTTCTTCAGTGGCGTTATTAAAACGAATAACAGAAATACACGGAGAAGCAGGCGTGAAAGTTTTGTAGAAACTTTTGTTCCAGCTGGAATAAAAAAAAGGGGGGAAGGAAAGGAATGTTATTAAGGAGAGGGGGAAAAGAGGTGGGGGAGAATACGGACGACAAGAAAAGAGGCAGTATGGAGATGAAGATAATGAAGTTTGGCGAAGAAGAAGAATAAGGTGAGTGCGTTAGTGCGAGTGCTGAGAAAATACTGCGCCTCAGCTGAGTACAGAAAGATGGGGCAGAAAGAAGCAGGGGAAGAGGACGAGACAAGAAATAGGATTGTTTCGCCCGACAAGGAACCGCTCTTCGTCCGATGTTTACTCTAGGCCCCAGTTTCACAAGGGAAGAGAACGGTGACCCCGGATTCGGTAATAATTTACTTATTTTTCCCCCTCTCTCCTTCTCTGCCACGGCACGTGGGCCCCGCGGCGTATCAGCGCGAAGGTCGCGACCAAATAATTGATAAGGAATTGCGAGCGTCATACAAGGTGTCCACACAAGAATGCCTCAGTTTCAATGGTATATCATAACAGTTTGATTCAGACTGTTCACAACAATACACTCACAAAATTTAAGGTATAAACTAACCTAGTTTTCCTTACGAATGTTCATGTAATTACCACGATCACTAAAACAAATTTACCTCAGCATTTTAATCTTCAAAGTAAACGTTGCGTAATTAAATGACTAAGTACATTTACATAAAGGATAATTAAGTAACGCAAACAACTGGCCAATAATAACGATAATAAATATGATATTTCGGATGACCAAGATTCAACACGCAGGAAAACATTTTTCATGCAATTTTAATCGAGTTGTACGTTCGATCGTTAACAACCACTTTTTTTTTTAAGTGCGGTTATTTACAAGTTAATTATCCTCTCAAGGGGGGGGACAGAAAATTTTCTTTTCTGTTGTCTCGAACCGTGTGGTAAACGTTGTTAATGAGCCGAAAGGGAGAACAATAACGAGGAAAAAAAAAAGGGGGGGGGGGGAGGAAGAAAAAAAATCCGTACCAGATGTGCGATGCGATTGTCACGGTCGAATGAAAGGCAGGGGGGGGAGGGGTGAAGGGGGGAAGAGGAGGGGGAAACAATGGCGCGACGACTGTCCTCGCTAAATTAGGATCGCTTGTTACAGAAACAATGGACGAAACCACCGCACAGGCATAGTCGACCGCGCACAAAGAGACTTCTCTCCTCTCAAGGAGTCTTCGGAGGGGAGCAGAAAAACACGACGAAAATACATCGCGGTTGTAAGACTACGTCGAGGAAAAAGAAAAGGAGCGAAAAGGGGGGGGGGGGGAGAGAGAAGAAAGGCAGCAGAACTGATGACCTGAATTCTCCTCCGCGACGTTCCAAGACGTAGGAACACCACTGGGGGAAAAAAAATATGAGACACCTTAAAACGGGGGCCGTATATACTTCGCTGTCTTATTTTTTTTTTTTTGCGTAGGAACAGCGCGTGAAAATTAATTGCATTATATTAAAGGATGCGAGAAATAGCTCATAATTTTTTTTTTCTGGAATCCACAGTTTTCATATTTCCTCTATTGCGAGTCACATCCACGCATAAAACAATCTTGAAAACCCAACAGAACGTGTCAGCAGCACACGTGAAAGTTAATGAAAACGGAGAAAATTATCTCCATCATGAAATAAAACCCATGGGAAATAAATTGCTTCAAAAAATTTAAAAACTAAATTTTCTTTTTGAGACAAGACACAAAATATTTTACTAACTTGTTTTATGTGGAAAAATTTTCAAACGCTAAATAACATGATAATTAAACAACACAAACATATATCCAATACATCTCGCAATAAAAAAAATTAACACGTAGCTTCTACACCATGTTAAAAAGTATTATTTTTATAAATATTTAGCAAATCGAATACAAACAAACCCTTTGTAACGATATTCACAAATGTATCAGCTAATACACACAGAAATAATATAGTAGTTACCATTATTACTTCGAAAAAGCGATCAACTATAAAAATACCAAATTATTTGTCTGATACATATTTTATACAAATTTATTAACGCACTAAATACCAGAAAATAATATTATTGCAGACACCCCACCAGAAATATTTTTCAGATACAACCATATTGTCATATAAATGTCTTAATTTGAAAGCTTAAAATTACTGAATGCTTACAATATGTATTAAAAAAATATTATAAACAATATAAAATTCAATTTTTCAAACAAACCTTTAAAAGTGCTAGCCTAATAGGTTTTTAAATAACTCAAGCTGTAAAATAATTTACTAAATAACGTCATGGCTATATTTAACACTGTGACAAATTAAAAATATTCGTTTGGATAAGTTTGGATAACAATAAACAAAAATTCCCTAGAAAATTGTTAAATGTGAGAGTACATGAGAGCAAGTTTAGCAAACATTAAAAAAATAAGGGTACCAAAATAGTGAAAAGACAAACTCAAATTTCACCTAAGAGTACCCTGTGGGCTTATATCTACATATACATACGTGCCGTATTTAGTATCGACTACGTTTTCCGACATACAGTAACAGTGGCTTAGGAGATATATAATATCAATCCAATAAAATTCGAGCACTCATTTTGCGATTTTTTATAATTAGCAGGTTCTGGGGGGAAAAAACCTACAATGGAACTGATAAAAGGGTTTTATTTGAAATTTATTGCCGAAGACTGCGTACGAGAATAATCTTCTTGAGAGAGCTCCAGGGAAACTCGAAAGGAGCCAAGTACAAAGCGAAAATAGATAATCTTACTTTGCTTCTTTTACGGATTATAAAAAAAAAAGATGGAGGGAAGGGGAAGGTAATTAAATGTGAAGAATAAACCAAGATATTTAAATCCTCTATCTAAATGTAGGCCGGTTGGAATAATCTAACGCTAAGCTACACTTTAGTCCTTACAGAATGGGAAAGAAAAAAAAAGTCACAGTTCATTCCAGCACAAAAACTATTATTAAGGTTGCATTTAAAGGCACATTAATGTTCAGAGTGCGAGTTTACATATCTGTGTGTAAAAGCGAGCGAGAGATAGAGAGAAAAACAATTTCTCATTTTTAATTTAACATATTTATACTTTATTCACGTATCAAAATTTTTACAATTTTGGTAATTTTTTTTCGGAATGGTAATACTAGACATTAAGACTCATTTGTTATTACTACATTAGAGTTATATGTGTGTGTATGTGTGTGTAGGTGTGTGTGCGCCTGCTAAAACGTATAAGTAGTCACCCAGAAAAACAATTTGCTGCCACGAAAAAAATTACTTTGTAGTGATAGGGAAAAAAAAACATTTAATCAGTGAACATAACATTTCGATTGGGATATAAACATATTACTTCCCAGTAGCCACACAATTTCTGGCAGGGCAAAAAATTATAAAATATTTCTTGGTATTCACAACACTGTTTTTGAAGTGAAACTTCTTTACGGCCTAGGTGAGACGATGACTCAGAGCGTAACGACACTTGTAACGCGTCGGAGTGGGGCGGTCGATTTGGGAGAGGGGAGAAAATGAATCTCTAAATAGTATAAATCAAAGTTGCTATCCGCGTCTATATGTTGTTCCCAAACTTCATCCAAACCTCACCATTAGTTAGAGAATTTCTCCTGGAAGGTTCATGTGTATAATACAGCCTTATGACATTTACAGATAGTAGAGAATTATGTTTCGTAATAAATTCGCAAAATGACGCTTTAAGGGCGCCTACATAGCTTACGCTGGCTTATACATGACTGATACATCAGATTAATGTACTACAGAATAGTATGTCTTCAAAAAAGCGTACAGAAAAGTCCGGGATAGCGTATGTCTATCTTCTAAGGATGAACTACAGTCACTATTGTTATAATTCAGACTGGGCAAAAAAATAAACATAATATTTGCGAAGCTTTATCTTCACATGGACAGCTATATGTATATGTGGCATTTTGCGTGTGACTCCTTGTCACACGGGAAAAATATTTAACGTGTTTACAAAGAAATTCTTGTTAGTATGTGTGTAATTTTTAAAACACCGGACACTTACGATAACTTGATACTTATAAGTACTTACTTATTAAATCTAGATGACGCCTTATTAGTAGATATTATCCGTTTACGATAACTTGATACTTATAAGTACTTACTTATTAAATCTAGATGACGCCCTATTAGTAGATATTATCCGTGCCAAGTCAGAGCAGGTAGCTAGTAGTAAATAAAGTAGTGTCGGACAGCTGTGAAACTCTTTACAAGCTTTTCGTCGCCATTTCTCAAACAATTGTGAGCCTCCAAAGAGAAACCTGAACCTTTATTGTGTACTTTAAGGTTTGGTTTTATAGTTGCAGTGAATTAATTATTGAATATTTAGTTTTAACTTCCAAGATGATTACTGAAGTGTGAAGTTTCAATACGGCGGAAAACTTCCAGTGAGAGAGTGTGACACACGTAACAGAATTCATTTATAAACACATGCCCAACTTTTTTTTCTTACAGGATAAGCATAGAGTAAGTCTGGCTACAAACATTCGCAACAAAATGCAACATGCTGGGATTACGTAGCGAAAAAAGTTAGTAATTGAAGCAATACGCAAAAAAATAATGAAGGTAACCTTACGGTGATGTCTCACACGCCATTTTGAATTTTTAATTTCTCTTCATTACTGTCAGTTAATTGCCACTTTTGCCAAATCAGCACTCACCCTAGCTTGCGTTTGTTGCCCTATCACATCGTCAACAGGTATTTAATTAGTGCGACATAACTGGTAAAAAAACACGATAGTTAAAACACTGGAGTGACTTGCTCCACATTTTATACTATATTTTGTGAATATCGGTTTGATAAATATTTGGACGGAACAAACAAATTTAAAAGAAGTATTGTCTTGAATTTACAAAAAAAAAAATTGGTTGTCTGTAAAGTCGGTTAACGGACGATAGTTTAACGTGACGTCATAACAAAACATTGATGAAATGATTGCATACTTTTATGAATAAAATTGAATCATTTTTATTGAATTATCACTATTTTGTATGGATACAAAGAAGTGAAATGAAATCTACAATTTAATTGATATATTTACATTTTTTGCACTCATTAAATCAAATATGTTTATTACTTTAACGAAGAGATTATTTTAACTATAACTTTTATACAGGTTTGCTATTTAACGTCTTCCAACCTGTGTAATTCTGTTAATTATAGGACGATGATAGGAAAAGTAGGAAACGAATGGGAGTGTTTCAAGTTTAATGTGCCTCGAAAAAGTCAATCGATGGTTGTTCCAATCGAGTGGAAGAGAGATAGATGCGGCGCAAGCGTACAATGAGAGTAACGGGACAATGTGCGTAACGGGACAATGTGCGTAACGGGACAATTAGTCATCCTTTTTCGTGCGTACAGCCGGCGTTCATCGATTTATTAGACGTCACGTCAGAAAAGGGAGGGGAGAGAAGGGGCAAGACGTAATTCAACCCGCGTTGGAAACGACTCGCCATCTCTGGGCAAGAGCTTCGCTGCAGCAGGAGAATAGTGGTGGAAACGTAAGTTCCGGACGCAGCAGGACTAACAAGCCCCCCTCCTCCCCAACTCTCCCTCACAACAAGCACTATTTCCCCAAACAAAAAAAAACAAACCACCTTGCCAAGCCGATAAAGGCGGGTCGCCGCACAACGCGATAGCCATCTGCGTATCGCCGACCTCTGCGATAGCGCCGACGACCCGTTTTTCGTTACTACCACTTCCCCTCCACCCCTTTCAACGTAAAAAAAATACCGTTTCACACTGCTCTTCGATCTTCCTTCACACTCCCCACTACCACAGAACACCACAGAACAACACAGAACAACACAAAACAGCACAGCGCGCGATGTGGCCGCGCTTCGCAGCGTGGCGAATTTACGATTCACATTTCCCTAACTTCAGTTCTCCGTCCGGGCGGCAAAAGAAACTTACCACTCACAGTCACTTGCGGAATATAAAGAAGAAGAATAAAAACAAACAAAAAGTTACTTTTTTAAGCCCAAACAATTTTCTATGAATTTTTTTTAAACATAAATTATAATTTTTTATCAATATATGAAATAACCCCCCTATTATTTGATTGGCGCTCATGAGTATTTATGCAGTTCTAATGGCAATTGTTAAGCAGTAACTACGTTTCAGCTCACGAGCTTAAAGAGATGTTTAATGCTCAACTGATAATAATACTACATACAGATTTAATTATATGTTAATGCTAAGCTTATTTACTATGTCATTCTATTTATACCTAATGGTATCAATGCACACTGGTATTGCTGACAGTATTTTAATGTGGAAAACACGATTGCACCCTTATTATTAAGTATTTTGAAGTGGATTAAGGGGCATATGTATACAGCATATTCACACAGATAAGGCGATACACTACAGTAAAACTGTCGCTACGAGTAGAGTTATTTTATAGCCTCGAATGGCTAGTTTTCCTAAAGTTAATTATGACGTCTTAAATGGCGTTGCAGTATATTTAATTCAGACATTACACGGTGTCCTAACATCAAAGGTGAGGTTTAACGCTATATACTTAACCTGGATGCTCCAAATGACGGTTAATCTACACAACCTGTTTCAGTACTGAAGGAAAAGACTTTTTTTTATGTCGGTAGTTTATAATATACTAGTCTGGATTAAGTATAGCTTCCAGAAAACATAATACATAAATACATAACTTTCTGGTGAGAGCTATTTATTACACGCAATGTCGAAAGCGTATACAGTTTTAATTAAAACGAATAGGCTGTTCTTCGTATGGAAAAAAAAACTTGTCACTGTGGTAGTTAAAAATGCAGACGCATTTAACACGCGATAAACAAATGTGATTCATGAAAGCGCGACAGCCAGACATGTGCATATACAGACCGCTTCCTTCATATTTTTCGTCCACCGCAATTAAAATATGAATTACGGCACGAAAAACGTTGGCTTTACGAGAAGCGTGAGGCGTGCAGCATGCCAAAAAATTAAAAAAAAAAAAAATCAACTGTATGGAAGTTTTATCATTAAAATATTTCACAAATCAAACTTTTATTTCCATTTTATTTTAGTGCTGTGCGAAGTCTCTGCAAGCTACGGAAAGCTAATCCCGAACCGCCGAGACGTATAAATTAAATGGCATTGGCATATATATATGTATATGTATATGTATATATATATATATATATATATATATATATATATATATATATATATATATAGTGACGTGATGCGCCAGACTGGCGACACGCAGCGGCCTGTGTACATACATACGCATATATACAATAATACATTGTATATACTAGACTGTATCATGTGCGTGTTGGACTCTTTTTGGAAGGGTAAAATCTTGTGAGTTCGCGTCACCGAAATGTTGTAGTAGCAGTAAGTGAAGTTAAATGGACCACGTGCAAAATTTAATTTGTGTATACTGTGCATTTCCCAGTGCATGCATGACCTAGGTCTGACATCACTGGTAAATCATAGCTAGGTAATGAATTTTTACTTAATTTTGACATACCACTGACATTTGTTGTGATTAAAAAATGATGAAAGCATAAATGATATCACGCTGACATCGTATTGATATAATAACAAAATAATTTTTTTACGTACATTTGACGTAGAAATGATATCATATTACACAATTAAAAACAAAGTTTTAAGTTTTCACTTCTGTCGACAGTCTTCATGACTGCCTTTTATTTTATTGTTTATTATTGTATGGAACCTATTGTTTTGAGCTAAATACGCTCTTTCATAAGAGTGTAAACTGTTTTTAAGTGCGATAATCGCTGCCTAACAGCTTCAAATACGTAACCTCAGCAGTTCTTTGAATGTCGACGTTAACCTTATTTATTTCCCTTGTATTCACATTGTAATTTTACACCAAAAACATAGTATTTTCGATAAAAAATTAAACAAAAACATACACACAAAAAATTACAAAACACAATTTGTAGATTTGTAGGTTAGGTTACTACTCAACATATAATAGGACGTTCTTTGAATGATTATTTAAAAAAAAGGGGGGGGGGAATTTTTAGATAATTAATTTGGACTTCTAGTTTGTGCTGTATATCATATCCGGAGAACGGAACAAAGGAAGATAAATACACAAAACACACAGAAAACAAGCCAAATAATCACCCGAACTTAAATGTTAAACCGTAAGGGCGGCACAGAGAATTCAGTGGAAGGAATCGGCCACATGCAGCGCGAACGAGTCCACCTTATCGTCAACCTCTAACACAAACACAAACGTACCTGCCGAGAGCCAAGGGTTCGCCCCCCCCCCCCCCTTTAACAAACAAAGCCGAGGAAAACTATTTATTTCGTTAACGGAGTTGTGCGAGCGGGAGCCAATCAATCGCACGGGAGCGAAGGAGGAGGAGGGAAGGGGGGGGGGTGACCGGGCCGAGGCACGCCAGAGCGCTCTAGCGGGCAGCCAATAAACCTAACACGGCGGCAGGGCGGAGTGGCCCGACTGTAGGGCGGTAGGGCGGGCCGCAAGCAATCAGACTAAAAGCCCCTGCCCGGGTAGGCCAGCCGCCGAGCGCGCGCGCGAGGCGCGTTGCCCGACCGGCGCCTGTTCGACCTCGCGTCAAAAACAACGTCACGGTCCGCCCGCGCTTTCGTTTTGTTTATCTATTTACTTATTCATACACGGAGAAAAATTCAGCACTAGGCCGCTTTAACGCCTACTTCCGTGTTATTTCACAGTAAAAAAAAGTAAAATATCAGTTTAGCATTACACATTCAAACCATGCAAATCTAATAAACAAGCTACCCTCAAACACTGGCTGAAGAAACCTCTGAAAAACACGCATTTCATCCATTTTCACTCTTCTAAAAAACACAGTTTAAAAACTTGATCCGAAACCAAAAGTATTATTTTTCGGCCCTCAGCGACTTCTTAAATGCTTTTCTCGGATGTCTTGAGTAGTTTTGAAATCGCGTTGTTTTTTCCTGAAGCTCTGCGGACCGTGTGTGTGCCCAGGCGGTTAATACGCAGCTCGAACCCCAAAAGCCAAGAAACCTGAGCATGGGCGTATACCCCGGAGGAGGGGGGGACAAGGGGCCCGGGGCCCCCTGGAATTCAGAAGCCTCTCACTGAGGGGCCTGTTTGTCCTTGCACACTAAGTAGTAACTGTGAAACGGGGTGGATAAATGCAAAAATGCAAAATTAGGAAACTTTCTGTATATTATTAAGTTTTCTGCTTAAAGCACGTAAACAGGTAAAAAAACGCGGTCAGTATACAAAATACAAGCATCCCATCCCATCGGTTAACATCAGGCGCGCAACTCTTGGACCCGCGCGGGCCCCCTTGAGTATCCTCCAGACTTGCGCCCTTGCACGCTAGGCACACGTCCATGTGTGCACGGCGGCACAATGCGGTTAGGAACCATCTCAGTATTTGCCTGGCATTGATTTCGGGAAATCTGCGCGGGAGAACCGAAATCACGCCGGGTTCGATTACCCGGATCCAGCTCGTCACCGCAGCTGCGATCTCGCCCCGCCTTCCGCCGCAGAGCAGGGAAGGAGCGGAGGACCGACACGACGTAGGAGGGACAAAAGGAGGAGGAGGATGAGGAGGAGAAGGAGGACGAGGAGGATGAGGAGGATGAAGATGATGAGAAGGATGATGAGTAGGATGATGATGATGAAGGATGATGAGGAGGAGGATGAGGAGGAGGATGAGGAGGATGATGATGAGGATGAGGATGATGATGAGGAGGAAGATGATGACAAGGATGATGAGGATGATGATGATGATGATGATGAGGATGATGATGAGGAGGAGGATGATGATGATGAGGAGGATGATGATTTTGAGGAGGATGATGAGGAGGATGATGAGGAGGATGATGATGAGGAGGATTATGAGGATGATGATGAGGATGAGGAGGATATGAGGAGGATGAGGAGGAGGAGGAAGAGGATGAGGAGGAGAGGAAGGGTTCCGCTCGGTGCACCTCGCCCGGCGCGTGACGAACGACACTTTTAAGGAGTCGTCGTAGCGAACATGCGCGGAAACGACGAGGGAGTAATTGTGAAGGGGTATTTTTCGCGCTGGAAGCGACGGTGGAAGGGGGGGGGGGGCAAAGGTACGACGGGAAGGGAAAGGGTGTCTGTATGTGCGAAGAGAGGTTGTAGTGAAGGTTTCACAGCAAGAGAGTACAAGCCACTCCGAAACGACGTCTCGTAATTGTATTACCCGCGGGCGCGGGAATCATCGCTTCTAACCAACCCTTCCTTCAAGCGAGACGCCCCACATGCAAAAAAAATAATAAAAGGGGGAGAATACAGCGAGGGATCACACAACCCTCAGGACAGAAATTTTAAACTACACTTTCATGTAAATTTGGAGCGAGGAGCAATAAAAGTGGTTGTTGTTGCGCCATCAGCGAGGGGGAGCAGAGAAGCCGCCAGGGTCTGGTGACGGTGATTTTTGGGGTTGAGGGGAGGAAGGGGGGAAACGAGGGGATGAGCAGCCACCCCTTAACGTCCAGAAGCGCGGCGGGGCGCAGGGACCACAGCCGGGCTTCCGGCGCGCGCACTAGCTCGTGAAGCCGAGGATCCCTAGAGGCTTCCAACCCGCGACCTCGGGGCAGAAACCCCAACTGCCGAGACTGAGATACAGTTAACCAAGTAGTTCGGGGCCCATCCGCTAGATAGCAGCTTTCATATTATATTACTAACATAGCTGCATTGACTTTGAGAAGTAATACAATAACTATCTGGCAAACCCAACTACTGAAAATTAATCCACTTAATTTTGATAGCCACATATTTTATAGCAGTATACCAGAAATACTGCATCTTATACTCATTTATATAGAAACTAGATAATGCCCGGCATGCGTTGCAATGCCTCAATCAATTTTTTAATTTTTTAAACGTATATTAACCATCTCTCTTTATCTCTCTAATTCTCTATCTCTCTATGTATATCTCTATAACTCTCTCTATCTTTCTATTTATATCTCTATCTCTCTATATATCTTTCTACATATATCTCTATATCTCTTTCTAGCGGACCCGACAAACATTGTCCTGCCCAAATGTACTTTTTGTGAGATATGGATATGGCGGTAAGTATTTCTACGCTGGACATTTTGTATCTTCTCATTATACATAGGCCTACCCTTCCTCTTGGGCACGCCACTGCCGCTACCAAAAACCTTTCCCATGGTTACGCAGAAGGCAACAACAATGCAAAAGCCCGTTGCCATGGAGGCTAATTATCAACAATGCTTAGTTTTTTTTGCTTTTAAAGCGTGTTTCTTTAGTTTTTTCTTAACTCAGAATCGAGATAAAATATCCAATTGTGAATCTAACCCATCCTCGAATCCCCGTGAACTCACACAAAAAATTTCATCAAAATCGGTCCAGCCGTCTAGCAGAAGTTCAGTGACATACACACGCACACAAGAAATATATATAAAGAATATTATTTTTTTATTACAACAGTATTGAGTTTTTTTTCACGCAGTTTGAATCCCTTGTACTACGTAATTAGTCGTCAAAAAGACAAATTAACATAAACCTAACACTTTGGATTTGAACCTCCCACCCGAGTTTTATTTTGTTCGTAGTTGTGCGCCCACACAACAGATAGTTTCATACTTCACGCAAAACATGGTGTTAAGTTTTCACTCCCAAACACGACCAGTCCAGCTGCCCGAACTGACAGTTGGGACTGAACACGCGATCAGTTAAAGGTTATAGATCTGGAGAACGAGGAACGGCTGTCTTTTAAAAATACTCGCCCTGCACATAGCTCAAGATTTAAAAATTTTGCAAACCGTGTGCCCACAATGTCAAATACTGAAATTTAACATTTTATAAATTATAAATTATATTATAAATTATTAATTATAAATATAATAAAAAGGGCCTTACTTGACCATTCAATACGTTCTTTGAACGTTTCTTGCAATGGGGCAGATTAATTATAACATATTTATGAGCATAACTGGTATTCACTGTATATCATACAGAAACCACAAGAATGGACAAGAGGGATGAAAACACAAACACACAGGAAAAAAAAAAAAACCAAAATCCGCCTCTGTCAAATGTTAAATGCACAGCACAGATATTATACGGGGGGAAAAAATGTTAATCGCTTCTGAAGATGGCTGCAACGTGGCAAGCCGAAACGTGGGGCACACAATCGTGGCCTGAAGCTAAAACCCATGTAGTAGGTAATTCAAATATCTCGTCACGAAAACCTGCGATCAAGTTGGGCGTCGAGTATTTAACCCGCATGAGAAAACGCATTAAACGATAAATAAATTTTTATCAGTACAACTCACAGAAGAAGGGTAAAAATTCGAAGGAAAATGTTTCCCGCACGGGTGTACGCGAACCCAAAACTTATATCCACTCTTACAAGTGAAATAAGAAGAAGAAGGAACTAGAAGTTGAAATACAAAAAGAAAATCTTTTCGTCCCTGAGGGAACTCTCTCCGAATTCCTACAAAAATTTCCCTGACTTGCTACGGAAGGGGTTGTACCACCGGAAAGCAACATAGCGGATGGATTTTGACTACCATTATGGCTCCATGTTTCTCTTTGCCCGCACGATGCGTTCAATGGCTATTCACAGAAAAAAAAAAAATGTTCAGAACTTTAGCAACAAAAGATTCCTTTTGAAAACAAGTTGCCAAGAAATAGTTTGTGATACAAGAAAAATATTTTTAACTTCGTACAACACGTGGCTATGGTTGTTTTTGCATCTATGAATTATTTTTTTCGAAATAAAACTGACTACTTCTTACGAAAATTGGCGCATAATTATATATATCAATTTACATTTCATTCAAGAATTTTTTTTAAACAAAGGCAAAGATAATATAGTATTTTTATAACCCTTATTAATGTGCGCAACTGGAAACCTATTCAAGAAACGGTTTACAAATAACTTTAAATTATTGGAGGCACAAAGATAAATGCCCGGGTAAGAATCCGAACCCAGTATTACCGCGAACACTATTTTCAGGTGATACAGTTGTTTTCATGTAAATGTACATATTTACAAATATCTGTAATTTTAAATTAATAGTTCTTTCCAATTACAAAAATAATTTAAAGTGTACCCACCGATGTAGCTTTTCCTACACTTAGTTTGCAGTAAAAAATAAATGACGCCCAGTATTGTCAGACAGATAAGTACTACTTGCGTGTTTACATTAAAATATATATATTTTGTCTTCCATCGTTAATCATACATTTTTATATTTTTAACTGTACTACTATTGATCTTTTCTAAGACCAAACAAGTGTGTCTATTGATAGTATTATTACAATTCCAATTGGTTAATACGTATCTTGTTAAAGCATCTCTTTTCTTAAACTCCGCAACGCATAGAAATAATATGTGGTAATGAGAGAAAGAAAAAAAGTTTTTTTTTTGTATTTCAATATTTTTTCTTTTTATTCATGTGAATAGTATAGTTATAATACCACACGTAGCATGAAGAGACTAGTAACAATTAAGTACAAGTGTGCCTTTGTGAATGCTAAATTTCCTGAAAACTAAATGTGATTGTGAAATAATCTTTTAAAAAAATACTATTATGTCTAAGGCATAAACTCACCCGTGTTCGGAATTTATTTTTTAAAAGGATAGCAATAATATTGACGGCAATAGTAAAAATATCAGGTCGTAAATAAAAATACGAAAAGACGAGTTAAAAGTTTTTTTTTGTCGGCGCAGGCGAATACAAATCCATATTTCCCTCAATCTGTTGCCGCAAAGCACACCGCACGCAAACCTTCGTGAGCAAGTCAGAAAAAAAAATACCTTTAAAAAAAACCACCGTAAATAACAATGCCTGTTCTTTTATTTTACAAACCACTGGACGTAAGAGAAAACCCAAAAAATGACCGAAACACTATCTGCGATCTAACCACCGCTGGTAAATACACAACACGAACAGTATCACGACTTATTGCGCAGAGAATAATTTTGCTTACAGATTATGGATTTTCACCTCAACACTATTACCGTGTATTTTTATTTCATTGGATATATAATTTAATAGTACGTTGCTACAACGAACATGAAAATTGATCGGAGATCAAAGTATAATCGAAACCAGGCATGAATGATGCTCCTTAAAACCAATAAAAGTATAACAAATCTGTTATTATCACGTTTATAAAATCAACGGTCCCAGAATTGTTTTAATCGATTCTCCATATCTCACATTTTTATTTTCCCATGAAGTATACCACAGCCGCTATTAATCTTCAGATAGTCTAATTCATAGTTTGTTGCACTAGAATGTTTTTTAAACATATGACCTGCAAAACTAGCCCGTCCTGAATGTAATAAAAATATTCTTTTAACCTGTCCATATGTAATTTTCGTCAAGCAAGGCCATTAAATACTGTCACCTCCAACATACTTTTTTGTTTGTCACACCAGCGAGGTACACGCGGAGTTTTAGGCCACTCAAACAGTGTAGTGTGTTTGTTGAAACTATTACATGTAGAGCAATAATAGTTTGCGAAACATATTTAAAGCCACTAAAAAAATAATTGTAAGAAAATTCATTACGGATTGAAACTTGGCAGGGTTCTCACGCTCTTACTTTAGACAATTTCCCTGAGTTTTTCCTGCATTCCCTGTCATATACAGTGTAATTCTTATTGCTATCAAAATACGCAGCAGTAGTCTTACATAACAACACGACCATAAAAAATTTAACTATAAAATATTGCATTATTTTTTTTTCATTAAACACTATGTAACCAACACTGCCTGTTTGAAAAAAGGAATATATATATATATATATATATAGCTTAAAATACAGAGTTGTTTGCATCCCCTACGTTGATAATGTTATAAAATATCAGGTACGGATTATCAACAGCACACCAATTTATGATTACCTATTACACATTCGGTTTTAATATAGGTACATATATATAGAAAATACACTGCTCAAACAATTTTGATACTCTGTAATTTTAAAAAAATTATGTACGGTTCAATATTGAATTCCACGTAGCATTTATTGTTTTTGTAACTTAAATTATGTATCATTTGTATTTATTTATTATTATTATCATCGGTGATTTGGTGGTCCACTCGTTTATCCTACACCGCAAGACGAGATATCACCGGGTCTCTTGTTAATGAGGCTTAACCGAGGACTTTTTTTGCAAGGTTACGCGAATTTGCTCGTTACCGAGGTTAGACGTAACACATCTCCTGCGAATGCTGAAAGACATGATCACATATGTTATTCCTTTTCTGCAGGCACAACTGAGTAGGCGTTCGCAACATCCTGAGGGTGTTATTCACATTCGTAGAGACCGGAAAAATTCGCAGATTCATTTCGCGGTAGTCTGAAATTCATACATATATACCTTTAAGCTGCTTGTGCTATTGGTTCACTGTTCGTCTGGGCGACTCTGGGCCAATGAGAAACCCTCAGCCAAAAGAAGTGACGAATCTCGGGCAAACCAGTTGAGACGACTCACAAGTCAGCAGCCAACGAACTAGCGTTATTTGCCCGAGTGTACAGAGGACTGTGTAGACTATCCTGAAGGTCATCGAAACCGCGAATTTTTCAGGTCCCTACACATACGTAGTATTTTATTTTAAAAAAACTTACCCGTGGTTTTTTACAAACGTGTCCGCCGATCTCATAAATGCCTACACAAGGCGGATATCCATATTTATGTTTTGTAAACGAATCGAAAGCAAAGCCGGAACAGTTGAAACTACATTGTTTTGCTGCATCTGAAATGACTTTCCCTTAGGGCGAAACACGCCTTAGTTATCAGCCCCCGAAGTATTTGTGCGTTTTTAAAAGCTTGAAATGCGTTTACTGCGATCTCGTTTGACTGTAAACCGAAGCGCAGCCTGTGTTACACACATGTCATAAAATAAGAATTCTTTAATCCGAGCCAAAATAGCACGCAAAATAAAGTATTTAACTGAATTTCTAAAAAAATACTTTCCGACTACATCGCTACACATACTTGCTTTTTTTTTTTGCCACCCACGAATAAGAACACAGGGAAAAGTAACTCCCGGAGAATTTTTTTTATCCTCTCTAATATTCGAAATAGCTTCACAAATAACAATAAAAGTAAAAGAAATATCAATTTTTTAAGCTATTTTCTGATAAAAAAATGCAATGAATATCAAAGGTTCACCATCGCAGAAAACCTGTTTGAAAATATTAATGAAATGTGGCTTTGTGTTGTCAACCGGCCAGTCAGGCTTGGGATTTTAACTATGGGATACAGAAACCGACGCTTCGCTAATAAAAATCTGGAAAAAATCGAGAACAAGTACAAAAAAAAGAGATCCCAACAAAATATGTTAAATGCAGGAACTTTACAGTGAATCGATTGGTTTACCAGAGACGATTTATTAATCATAAGCTTAAAAATAAATATAAATCGTAGTGACAGGGGTGAAACAGAGGGGAGGGGGGAAAACGTTATGTTCGTTCTAGAATGTAACTATCGAATGGGTAATTTTATGGGTTGTAATTCCGGGATGGACACAAATATCCTCTTTGAACATAGAAAAAAAAAGTCTCTATAATCAGAAGAGGAAAGGAGAGAACGAAGGGATAATGAGAAGGGGAGGGGAGGGGGGAAAGAGGATTAATCGGAACCTACACGCACTCAACACTCAAACAAGCGTGACCTCATCGACCTGTGCCACGAGCCGCGCAAAAAAAAAAAAAAAAAAAAAAAAAGCTTCTTTTCGGCTTGAATCAAAAAGCCATTACACAGATTCCCCCCAATGATGGTGGGATCGGGAAAATTTTTCCCACGAAAAGTTCTGAAATAATAGTAAATGGCGGTTCCCAAAGGGCGCCATCGTAAGAAGTGTGAAAAAGGGGGGGGGGGGAACCCAACCCCTCTTTATCAAGAAACTCATGAATTAGACATCTACCTCCGGCCGTAAAAAAAATGGGGGGCGTTTACTTATGTAAAGTGTTTAGAAGTTATACTTACTTGGGGGTGATAAAACTCTAATAACTTTAATTTTGCATACAAATAATTAATATAAATAAAATTATAAAAATATACAGGGGTAGTAGATACTATAAACACTGTTTGTAAAGAATAAATTCAATCAAATTAAAATAAATAAATATTCAGTATTCAATATTGATATAAACATGTGTATAAAAATATTTTAGCAAAACAATTGAGATACATATTAATTAATAATAAAAACAAATATATGCTGAATGTTTATTTTAAGTTATTAATTTTAATTATTTATTAAATAATGAAATAATTATATATATTATATAATGCAATAATGATATGGACCATATTTAGTATTAATCAAAAAAGTTTAAGATTTAAAATCACACACACATATAAATATACTTTTTATTTGTATGTAGTTTTTTTTTTTTTTAATCCTGTGACAATTTCGTTGCACGGTGCGCGCGCATCTTGCAAATTCACTCTTTATTTTTTTTTTCATAACGCACTTCAATAAATATAACTTCCACTTCTAGGCACGCCTGTAAGTTATCACTTTTATGCATAAAAAATAATTAACAACCCTTCTATTTAAAAGTTACACAGGTTTGTAAACATTTCAATAATTAAAAAAGCTCAAATAAGTTTCAGAAATCCTATTTATGTTACTCACGTTACAAAAGATTTATCTCCTTATTACATGAGCTAATGACCGAGATTTATGGTACGAACAAATCAATAACGATTACTGACAATCCGTAATACTTGGTAGTACTCTACTTAAAAAAAAATATATATTTTTTACGGGAATATGTAGGCATAAAAGCCTAAGTGTACATGATCTGCATATGTACTGACAACAGATGAAATACAAACGTGTAACTGTAAAAATTTTCAAAGCTGTGGAAATTTTTTTAGATTGGCCGACGTTCCATTTGTTTGGATGAGAGAGTGCAGTGAAAGATTTTTTCATCCTGAATCCTATGGTAGTCTCATTCTGTAATCCGGAACCAAGTGAGACACTCACGTTCTCATTTTTTTTTTCGTGTGGGTTCCCGTTTTTGACTTTGACAGCCACGTCGCATTTCTGGGCTGCCAGCGTTTTTAGTTTTCTCAGAGTCTATAGTTTCTGCGGTTGTTAATATCAATTTCAGTACAGTGTTTTCTAGCGGCTAACATTTCAGATTTTTACAATTGGCATTATTGTTCAAGCTATGCTGAAATTCGATAATCACGAAATATCGCCAACCAGATATGCCGGATTAAATATACGAAATTTTATTTCTTCACCCGAACCCCTTAGGCCTAGTTTATAAACCACGTAAGAACGCAAGATGCCAATTGTTCAACAACCACTTTTCAAAGTACCAGTTCATATATACACTACGCACGGCGCAATAACGCAACGCAAGTTGCGTTTTGTCTTGAGTTTTACACGGCCATATTGAAAGAAAAAAAGCGTTCCGTAAACACAGAAGCATACGATGTTCTGTTCTGATGCATAAATAACGTTTTCACTTGTTAACTTAACACACGGTGAAAACAAATAACACTTTTAAATCAAAATTTTGACAATATAGTTTGTTTTAAATTATTACTATGAACTATCGAAAGAAGCTTTGGGGAATAAATTTATTTCAACTGTTTTAACATTTTAAATTCAGGGTTGGTAACGTCTTGCAACTTGCGTCCTTTAAGAACGACTATGATTTTGTAGATTTCTGTTGCGTGTTGCGGTGTTACGTCGTTGCAATCGTTACGTTGTTTGTGAACCCGGTCTTAAAGTTCGGCCTAACACTCCGTGTCGAACATTTTATTTTCATGGCATTTATTCACTCGAAAAGCTATTTTCGTAAATTTAACACAATACCTCGCTCGCATTTTTTTGCTCTGTTACAAATAAATATGTATAATGGATATTCACTAGGTGTAATAAAATAATGGATGTAAAAAGTCACGCAATTTGACGAAATTATAATCAATTGCGCAATTTTGTATATCCATTATATCACACTTACGGGACATCAGTTGAAAATATTTGTGAGAAAAAAATGGAAGAGAGGTATTGCCTAACCTTTTTCACTCTATAAGTCCACTGAAGTGGAAAATTTATATCTCAATGATGCATGGAGTTTCTCAAAAATTTAATGTGTAAGTAAATGAGTACAATTTAGTCGACATCATACCTTATGGCTGTGAAAAAAATTGTTTTGTAATTTTATATAGTTACCTATTAAAGTATAATAGTTATGTATTAATATAACAATTATAGCTTAATATAATTACTAAATAAAATATCCCAAATAATAGTAAAATTAAAATTAAAAACAGGGAGTATGAACGCGCCTTAGAAATTATACTAATTTGGCGTAATAAAAAACTAAATTTTATTTTGCATAAAAAAATAATAAAAAAGTAGCTCCGCTAAGACCTTTTGGAGGTCACTTGTAGCTTTTTTACTATTGTATTAAAGTTTTTCACTTAAACTGTTGTAATAATAATTGTATCACTTTTACAAAGATGAGCCAATATAAGTTTTGATTTTGGAATTGGTTCGATAATTTGTTTTAATTCATGATAAAGATAGACTCTTTTTTAACGTTGACATTTCTTTGTTTATAGTTAGGGTTTGTGGAGTTCTCCCAGTAATCGCACACAGCTGAAATTATCTCCAAGAATACATGAGTGGTCGTTTATTTGACTTTGTCAAAATTTCAATAAAAATTTCGTGTTTTTCTCACAACACTGTTTTAGTGTTCTTTCTAATCAACCCTTCCTTTTGTAACCCATCTGGGGGTTGGTTTGAGGGGAGGGGGGGATACAATCAAAATAAAATAGCTATCATTTATATGTAGCCTTTTTTAATCCTGTGAGTTTATTTTGAAATTCATTTTCATCATTTTTTTCGTTACACTTATAAAGAAGTATAATCTAATCACACTTCAATAAATACACCTGCAAATGTTTAAACACAATTTCTATCACTCATATTCGCAATAAATAAATGTCTCTTTCAATGATACCGACTACTATTCAATATAAATCACTAAAGTATAAGATTTGAAAAGCACATATTTAATTTTAATTAGTAAGTAGAATTTTTATGTAACTTTTTTTTTTCATCCTGTGATCTCAAATTTTTTTTTATAACGCGCCTAAATAAGTATATATTCAAAAAATTATATCTTAGGCTGTAACTTTAAAGGTTAAATTTACAGAAAAGGGTAGAAAATTAAAATTAAAAAAAATTAACAAGGCCTTAAAAATGGCGCGACAACAGCCGAGGAGACGATTCCAAAAGTGTTGTTGACAGCGATGCCAGGAGACGGGAATCAATAAAGGCAATCGCGGATTGAGAGCGTTTCTGTGTATCTGCTTCCAGACGGCGACAGCCAGCCACTCGTCGTATTGTGGGGGGATAAACACTTATCTCTCTTTTCTCTCCGGTGCCGCGAGCGAACAATTCATTCCAGAGGAAAGCTCTTCTTTTACAAAGCGAATAAATTCAACTCTCATAAATACAATATAAAAAAAATTGGGCTCTAACAGATGACGGTGAAAGAGGGCTTAAAACGACAAGAATATCAGACCGGAAAGTTCTGTGATTTTAAAGTAAAGAAGTACTGATCTACGCCAGAATAAATAAATACTTCCATTAGGCATTGGCCGAAAAAAAAAAGTATTATGGGTACCATCAAATACGCTGTCAATGCTGTACCGCAGAGACGAACGAGATGAAGTTCAAACTTAGTGGATTTTGTTTTATTTTATAACATGTTTTAATATCCAAATATATCATCGTTACTCAATAAAAAAAAAATTCTTAACCATTTTGTAAAATTTATAAAATCTTAAAGTCGAAATATTTAGTTTAGCCGGGCAAAAATAAATCCAGTTACAACGTCATATATCTTTGGTTGTTGGAAAAAGTGCCGCATTTGTAAGATATTCATCAAAAGTTCCTTCTTGGAAAACACAGCATCATTGAACACTAGATATTTTGATCATCTGTAAAACTTTCCAATTCTGGCATATTCCCTTGGTTCTGAAGTACAGAAGATAGACCTTAGCAAATACTCGTATTTTGTGGTGACAGAAAATATAATAAATGATTTTGTTGTCAACACAAAATATTTGTTTGGGTGTATATTGAGAAAATATTTTATGATGACCTCAAAAAGGTAATTTTTTTTAAACATGGGTGTGAGAGTAAATATTTACAGTAAATGTGAAATAATTGGAAATAATATTTTCGCAGTTACAGCATTCGCTGGTTAGTGTGGTTAGAATCCAAGCGGACGTTCATGTTTGTTTGGTTTGTCAAGTTTTAGCGGAGATCACAACAGCCAAAGTCAATCTAGCAACGCAAATAATGGAACGCCGTCTCATGGCTCATAAACTAAATTTATACCAAGAGTTGTCATCGATAAACCGACTCTTGACTAACATAAGCTTGAAACCTTGGAGATAAGTGCTATCAAGAACCTTCTCAGCATGCTCTGCATATTTCACTTCATATTTTAATATTTATGAGATACACTATCCAATCGGAATTTTTTTGACGTGACAACGTCTAATATCTCGATAAACGCCGGTTGCACGCACGGAAAAGGATGACTCATTGTCCCGTTACGCACATTGTCCCGTTACACTGTGTCCCGTTATGCTCATTGTACGCTTGCGCCGCATCTAGCTCTCTTTCACTCGATTGGAACAACCATCGATTTGACTTTTTCGAGGCACATTAATCTTGAAACACTCCCATTCGTTTCCTACTTTTCCTATCATCGTCATATCCTTAACAGAATAACACAGATTGGAAGAAGTTAAATAACAAACATGTATTAACGTTATAGTTAAAATAATCTGTTCGTTAAAGTCATAAACATATTTGAATTAAAGAGTGCAAATAAAAGTAAATTTATTAATTAAATTGTAGATTTCATTTCACTCCTTTGTATCCTTACAAAATAAAAATAATTCAATAAAAAAAATGAAATTTTATTCATAAAAGTATGCAATCATTTCATTAATGTTTTGTTATGACGTTGTCAAGTTAAACTATCGTCCGTAAACCGACTTTACAGACAAACATTTTTTTTAAGTGAAACAATTACAAATTAAAAAAAAGGTGTCAATTAACTGCTACTTTACATTATTAGGATCCAAAGACTCATTATGAATATTTATGGTCACACCTGTACAAAACTGCTTCCAGACGGCGACAGCCAGCCATCAATCATCAATCATCAAAAATCCTCATCAACCATCTTCAATCATTATGAATCATCATCAATCATCATCAACAATTAGTTAAGTGCAAACAATGAGTTAAGTGACTGAAAAGTGTTTGGACACGTACATATAAAAAAAAGTATGCTTATATATTTACAACATCTAATGCTATTTCAGATGTATCTATATTCCTGGTAGAATCATTAATTAAATTATAAAACTTAAATGCAGACACAGGGACAAAGAACTGCCGTAAAGTTGAAAATTTCGCAGATTATGTATTCTTTTGACTCACAAAGCAAAGTCGTGTTTTCAGTTTTGTATTTTTTTCCCCCCAAATGGAACATATTTACATGTCTAAAAGGGGCTTTAAAAATGCTGTTCTATCTAGATTGTGGAGTATCTTTTAGATATGAATGGAGGTTTTTTGTTTTGTTTTAGATGTATCATAACGTCGACGAAGCAGCGACGAAATGGATATGGTGATGATAAAACAAGAATACTAATTGTAATTGTAAGATTAAAATTTCTACAGATTCAAAACAATGCTTTTGGGCACCTAATGGTATTTTTTAAATTATTTTATTTTTGTAAATAATATATAACTTTGTAAGCCTAACACAAAATAAAAAAATCGATTTCTGAACACCAACCTTGTTTCAAATTCATAACATCTGACTTAAAAATTATGACATACACCAATTTCAAAATGTAACATGTTGTGATAATAATTTACCAATTTAACAACATATACAAATATTATATTTTTAAGCGTTTCTGTTACTGATAGTTTCTTCATATCAATAAATATTGTTGTCTAATGGAAAAAGTTTCACATTTCATAATTTGGTATTACCATTAAAAAGTAAAATATATTTACATTCAATAATTCTGCACGCACAGAACATATATCTGTACTTTTACAAAAATTACTTTGGCAACCAGAGTAGTTGGAAATAGGGGGTTCAAGCACAGGCGGAGGAGCCAGGAGCCGGCCGCCATCTTGGATGACGTCATCGGCGGCCATCTTGGATGACGTCATCATGAACTTTGACCTTGACCTTTGACCTTGACCTTGACCTTTGACCTTGCTAATCTATGCTAATCTATGCCAATCTACGCTAATCTATGCCAATCTATGCTAATCTATGCCAATCTATGCCAATTCGTATGCCAATCTATGCCAATTCGTATGTCAATCTATGCTAATCCATATGCCAATCTATGCTAATCCATATGTTAATCCATGCTAATCCATGCTAATCCATCCGCCATTTTGTATTTCTAGAAATTTCCACCAACTTCGAATCGTGACGTCACCGTTACACTTTTCGTCACGGCCGCCATCTTGGATTCGATTTTTTTTTAAACTTCAACTTTTCTAAATTCGATGTAATCATCAGCCGCCATCTTGTTTCGTCTGCTGGTGGCCGCCATCTTGTTTTCGTCTGCTGGTGGCCGCCATCTTGTTTCGTCTGCTGGAGGCAGCCATCTTGCGACGTCATATAGTTCTGTTGGTCGCCACCAGATAGCAGCAGGGATTATTTTATTTTTTTTCTTTAACTAAAATAATTTCAGTGCCGAGGCTGGGATTCGATCCATGGGACGTGAAAACGTCCAGGATGTCGTGGTTACGAGGCGGACACCTTGACCACTAGACCACGAGACCAATTGGGATATGGTGGAATAAATAATCTATATATGCCACGTACTGACGTCAAGTTTTATGATAAAAGGGGGGAGGGTGTCTTTGCCTTCCCAAATGCATGAAATTCAAATTATTATTATACCATCGCCATCTTTAATTCCAGCACAGACTACCAGATGGCGCCAAATTCAAATATTAGTTAGGGAGTCGGCAGGCAGGTATCGCATGCCGCCATCTTGGTTCTCAAGTTGGCTGGTAGATGTCGCTAGTTCGCGCGCCAAATTCAAAAATTAGTTGCCAGAGACACCGCCATCTTGGTTCTCAAGTTGGCTGGTAGATGTCGCTAGTATCGCGCGCCAAATTCAAAAATTAGTTGCCAGAGGCGCCGCCATCTTGGTTCTCAAGTTGACTGGTAGATGTCGCTAGTATCGTGCGCCAAATTCAAAAATTAGTTGCCAGAGGCGCCGCCATCTTGGTTCTCAAGTTGGTTGGTAGATGGCGCCACCGTCGCCATATTTTAGTTAATATAATCGATACCAGATGACGCCACCATCGCCATCTTTAGTTCCTAGTGTTGCTACCAGAGTGTGCCACCGTCGCCATCTTTAATTCTTAAAGTTACTACCGGATGGCGCCAAGGTCTAGACAAGTCGGGATAAGTTTGGAACCTGCAGCCATATTATTATTAATTAATAATGTATGTTTATTAAATATGATAGAGTATTTATAAAATATTGGTGTTGTGTAGAGTCTCTCTCTCTTCTTCTCGTAGTGGCGGAAGACATCTCGAAGGTAGTGTTACAATTTATGTATTAAAGCAATCACTCTAGCTGAGGAGGTTAATAACTTATAGTTACAACTTTTTTAAAAATACTCTGAATTTAAAACAATTTTTAATAAGAGGGACCATTAAACGGTTTGAAATTAAAGCAAACAACTTAAATGTTAAACACATATTTATTTAAATCTTATTACAAACAGCAAGGGATAAGAAAAAACACTGATTTAAAAGAATTAAATAATGAGTAATAAAAGTACATAATATTCACACACTGCACATCATAGTGACAAAGTCAACATAACCTATTTACATAAACCAGAGACCCAATACATAAATTTTATCATAACTACAAGTTACATAGAGTAAAAACATACTCTGAAATACATAATGAAGAGAAAAATTAATATAAATAACATTATACTTTGCTCAATAGTTCCAGAAGTAATGAACGCACTGCTACACGAGCAATTTCAACAGTTCTTTCATCACTAGTGTTTTCTGTGGAACATACTTAAATGGTGTCTTCACTGATCGGACCTAGATGACTGAGATCTCGGGTTCGACTCTTGCGAGATGTAGGAAGGCGAAGCCGACGCCGGCGTTTAGGCTGGACTGCTACTGATGTAGTAGGTGCTGGCGATGTAGCACCCATCTGGGTACAGGGAGTTTATGTCTGGACTGACGAAGTCTGACCACATGCAGATGCTGCCAGTGACTGAATAGTTGAGGCACTGAATGTTGCAGAGAAATAATGTCATTTTTGCCAGTACTCACGATAACTGATGTGTGAAGCTGTGCTAGCTCTGCAAGGCTGATGCTAGTTCTACAGGTATGACTGCAAGGCTGCAGTGCTGATGTTGTCTCTAGGATGCTGAATGTCAGACTGGTTGTAACAACCTTTGGTGTCGTAGTACACACAAATTTATAATTCGTCTTCATCACTATCCCCCAAGCCACTATCCGTTCCTTCATCCACATCTTCGTTCGCCTCTTGCGCTTTCTTTGCGGCCTCGATGCAGGTCATAACAGCCTGATATAAATAGGTAATAAATTCCTCTTCCTCAGGGAACTCAGCGAGAATGTTGAGGGTGGAGGATGTAAGGTGGTAATGTATATTATTAAAGTCCATACCTATGTACCGACGTACTACCTCCATTACAAATTCCCGAACATCGTCCATCGTAACACTGTTTAAATTATAATCGCAAACACTCTCCGCGTAAACACTGGTGGAAGCCATGATGATAGGAGCGTGGTTAGAAGCAGACTACCACGTTAGCATGGAGATGTCGTCAGAGCCCCCCACACCACTGGGTGGCAGTTACGGTGACTCCAGAACTCGCTCGAAATATCCTGCACAACACATTCCAAAAACATGATGTAGCCTATGGTTGACGGCACAAACACCCTGAGTGGCTCTGTGTGTTTCCTCCTGCCCGAACACGCGCTGCTGTGAAAGCCTCTTCCCAAGCACAGACGTCACTCCCGCAGCAGACAAAACAGGCGTATGCTACAGGAGCTAGAACAATTGAATAACCAAATATATTTAGACTACCCAACTACATAAATGACATGAGATAATTCCTGTGCGATAATCGTACTTTAAATGTTGTAATGTATGTATAAACATTAATCATTCCGAAGTACTTGAAAAAAAAAAATGTAAGTGAGGTGTTATTCACCTTTAGCGCTTCTCGATTTCTGTATCTGCTACCCACGAATTAAATTGAGACGGGAAACCCCACCATTTCACAAAAGACCGGCCGTTTCTTCGTTTGAGAACTTTCTCCACCAAATATGTGTCCGGATACATCGTAGGCTGGATCTCTTCAGCATAGAAGCCACCACGAATAGGCTTGTGGTCCAAGTCTTCGAGGTAGTAGGTCCTGGGTTCCGATTCACGAACGTGTGTCACACGGAAAAGTTCAGAACTCCAATTTGCCGTGAAACCTTTCTCAAAGACACCTTTCTGCTTGGAGATTCTCACAATGTCACCAACATTAGCTTTATGCTTACGTGTATCTTTCTTCTTCGTGTTGGTGAATACAGTCCCAAGTAGACGATCATCCTTTACATCTTTAGGCTTCATTTTCGTGGTAGAATGCACTGTGGAATTATATACACTTATAAGTTTCGACAAAAGATCCAACCAAAAACACCTCAAAGTCTTTTACAAACATAATATTTATTACTCAATTTCTATCCTACTACAGAATCACTTGCGAAAGCCAGCAATCTTATAAACATTTAGCCCTGCATAGACGTGCAACGACTACTTCTTAGCTCCAAATGGCTCCAAATGCTCCAAACAGCCTTCAAATGCTCCAACAGCTCCAAAAAAAGGCTCCAAATGCTTGACAGCTCCAAATGGCTCCAAATGCTCCAAACGGCTCCAAATGCTCCAAATGCCTCCAAATGGCTCCAAATGGCTCCAAACGCTCCAAATGTCTCCAAAAGGCTCCAAATGCTCCAAACGGCATTCAAATGCTCCAACAGCTCCAAAAAAAGGCTCCAAATGCTTGACAGCTCCAAATGGCTCCAAATGCTCCAAACGGCTCCAAATGCTCCAAATGCTTCCAAATGGCTCCAACAGCTCCAAAAGGCTCCAAATGCTTCAAAAGGCTCCAATTGTTCCAAGAGCTCCATCTTCAATTGGTTCCAACTGATTCCAATTACTTTTCTTATCGAACTTGGCATGATTACTAACATGTCTTTATTAGTATACATTTTGACTGGCAGTGGTAACGTATTTTGCACCTTTAAGTTATAAGTTTTATTTAGAAATCAGATTTCGATAAATGGTAGATACCATTTGGAAAAAAAATATATTAATTTATCTTCAAGTTTATACACATACATTTAATTTAAGCCATTATTGTATGTAGCCAGCTTCCCTCAGTTCTTTGAGTATGAAGGATATTTCTTTAATGTTCGAATAGTTTCCTGCACAAAGCGATCCATGTAGTAGTCGTAGCCTGTCAACCAATATGTTAGGATCTTCCCATGAGGTATAATCAAACTCTTCTGCTGCGTTCATCATCCTTGCATGTTTATAATAAATATTATCTCTGGTGTCTATCGTTTTAACACCAACCTCAAGGTCACTTTCGTCATCGTGCCAGTGATTATCACAAGCTTGATCAGGATAATTTATTTTATTACGACGTTTCCATCGTTTTGGTCTCAAACCACCATCACAGTCTTCACTCTTGCATGCTTTT
The DNA here is from genome assembly GCF_032445375.1 of Bacillus rossius redtenbacheri. Taxonomy (NCBI): domain Eukaryota; kingdom Metazoa; phylum Arthropoda; class Insecta; order Phasmatodea; family Bacillidae; genus Bacillus; species Bacillus rossius. The sequence continues at coordinate 11,420,074 of NC_086340.1, read as the reverse complement.
GGTGCTTCAGCACAATACTCAATCATGTCAGCCTTAGATGTGTCAGCACAGTCTTCGTTCACGCCAGCTTCTGATGTGTCACCACAGTCTTCAATCATGTCAGCACCACAAACTTGATCAGGATAATTTATTTTATTACGTCGTTTCCATCGTTTTGGTCTCAGACCGCCATCACAGTCTTCGATCTTACCTGCTTTAGGTGCTTCAGTACAGTACTCAATCATGTCAGCCTCAGATGTGTCACCACATTCTTCAATCATGCACGCTTCAGATGATTTCATCAAAGTCTTCGACCTTGTAAGCTTCAGATGGTTCTCCATCTTTCTCATTTTCATGGAGACGACTAGATATTGGAGTAAATATATTTTCATTTCTAATGTGGTTACAACTACCTTCGTTTGTTTTAAATTTTAAATTATTATCTTCATCTAGATCAGTAATTTTAGCATTAGCTTTTTCGCCTTCGTTCCTCTTCCGCGATGTTGTAGCCCAGTCTTCGTTATCTTTATTCATCTTAATTGTACAGGTCTTGTAATGTCTATCCAAGTAATATCTTCTACCAAAGGATTTCTGACACTGACTGCAATGAAACGGTTTTTGACTAGGACCCAAATTACACTCGCTTCTCTCATGTCGTTTAGCATTCTTTCTCAAGGTAAACACCTTGCTACAGTATCTACAGTGATGACGTATTGATACAGCGTCAGATCCTAAATCGGAATTCATATTAGTTACCGAGACTAATGCCAGATGCAAACTAAGAGTTTTAAATTAGATATATTACTTAAATAGAATTTTTTAATTATTTCATCAGCGAGAATTAATTTATCTCATTCAAAGGTACTTGTTGCAAGTAGTTCTGCTTTTCAACAACAGATGACACCACGTATTGCTTGCAGGTAAATAATATTTCTTTATTTCATGCGGGATGCAGGATTCTCACTAACGATCGCAATAGAGGGATGACATCGCTAGACTCCAAGGAGAAGGTAGTTTGTTCTCCCAGTTAGTGTTTCTCAGATTTCTCAGGGTATATATTATTATTTGACTGAATAATGATTTTTTTTTAAATTCTACCTAATAAAAATAAAATAGAAGCACTCAGAGAAAACCATCAGGGGTGATGTCGTTTATAAACATCATAAATTACCATTTTTTTTTTTTAAATATTCCAAATTTAATCCTGCTTAAGCAAAGAGTTCACAAGCCCGCTTGTGCTAGAACTCTCATGTTGCTTAAGCAAAGAGTTCACAAGCCCGCTTGTGCTATAACTCTCATGTTGCTTAAGCAAAGAGTTCACAAGCCCGCTTGTGCTAGAACTCTCATGTTGCTTAAGCAAAGAGTTCACAAGCCCGCTTGTGCTAGAACTCTCATGTTGCTTAAGCAAAGAGTTCACAAGCCCGCTTGTGCTAGAACTCTCATGTTGCTTAAGCAAAGAGTTCACAAGCCCGCTTGTGCTAGAACTCTCATGTTGCTTAAGCAAAGAGTTCACAAGCCCGCTTGTGCTAGAACTCTCATGTTGCTTAAGCAAAGAGTTCACAAGCCCGCTTGTGCTAGAACTCTCATGTTGCTTAAGCAAAGAGTTCACAAGCCCGCTTGTAAACTCTTTGCTTAAGCAGGATTAAATTTGGAATATTAAAAAAAAAATGGTAATTTATGATGTTTATAAACGACATCATCCCTGATGGTTTTCTCTGAGTGCTTCTATTTTATTTTTATTAGGTAGAATTTAAAAAAAAATCATTATTCAGTCAAATAATAATATATACCCTGAGAAATCTGAGAAACACTAACTGGGAGAACAAACTACCTTCTCCTTGGAGTCTAGCGATGTCATCCCTCTATTGCGATCGTTAGTGAGAATCCTGCATCCCGCATGAAATAAAGAAATATTATTTACCTGCAAGCAATACGTGGTGTCATCTGTTGTTGAAAAGCAGAACTACTTGCAACAAGTACCTTTGAATGAGATAAATTAATTCTCGCTGATGAAATAATTAAAAAATTCTATTTAAGTAATATATCTAATTTAAAACTCTTAGTTTGCATCTGGCATTAGTCTCGGTAACTAATATGAATTCCGATTTAGGATCTGACGCTGTATCAATACGTCATCACTGTAGATACTGTAGCAAGGTGTTTACCTTGAGAAAGAATGCTAAACGACATGAGAGAAGCGAGTGTAATTTGGGTCCTAGTCAAAAACCGTTTCATTGCAGTCAGTGTCAGAAATCCTTTGGTAGAAGATATTACTTGGATAGACATTACAAGACCTGTACAATTAAGATGAATAAAGATAACGAAGACTGGGCTACAACATCGCGGAAGAGGAACGAAGGCGAAAAAGCTAATGCTAAAATTACTGATCTAGATGAAGATAATAATTTAAAATTTAAAACAAACGAAGGTAGTTGTAACCACATTAGAAATGAAAATATATTTACTCCAATATCTAGTCGTCTCCATGAAAATGAGAAAGATGGAGAACCATCTGAAGCTTACAAGGTCGAAGACTTTGATGAAATCATCTGAAGCGTGCATGATTGAAGAATGTGGTGACACATCTGAGGCTGACATGATTGAGTACTGTACTGAAGCACCTAAAGCAGGTAAGATCGAAGACTGTGATGGCGGTCTGAGACCAAAACGATGGAAACGACGTAATAAAATAAATTATCCTGATCAAGTTTGTGGTGCTGACATGATTGAAGACTGTGGTGACACATCAGAAGCTGGCGTGAACGAAGACTGTGCTGACACATCTAAGGCTGACATGATTGAGTATTGTGCTGAAGCACCAAAAGCATGCAAGAGTGAAGACTGTGATGGTGGTTTGAGACCAAAACGATGGAAACGTCGTAATAAAATAAATTATCCTGATCAAGCTTGTGATAATCACTGGCACGATGACGAAAGTGACCTTGAGGTTGGTGTTAAAACGATAGACACCAGAGATAATATTTATTATAAACATGCAAGGATGATGAACGCAGCAGAAGAGTTTGATTATACCTCATGGGAAGATCCTAACATATTGGTTGACAGGCTACGACTACTACATGGATCGCTTTGTGCAGGAAACTATTCGAACATTAAAGAAATATCCTTCATACTCAAAGAACTGAGGGAAGCTGGCTACATACAATAATGGCTTAAATTAAATGTATGTGTATAAACTTGAAGATAAATTAATATATTTTTTTTCCAAATGGTATCTACCATTTATCGAAATCTGATTTCTAAATAAAACTTATAACTTAAAGGTGCAAAATACGTTACCACTGCCAGTCAAAATGTATACTAATAAAGACATGTTAGTAATCATGCCAAGTTCGATAAGAAAAGTAATTGGAATCAGTTGGAACCAATTGAAGATGGAGCTCTTGGAACAATTGGAGCCTTTTGAAGCATTTGGAGCCTTTTGGAGCTGTTGGAGCCATTTGGAAGCATTTGGAGCATTTGGAGCCGTTTGGAGCATTTGGAGCCATTTGGAGCTGTCAAGCATTTGGAGCCTTTTTTTGGAGCTGTTGGAGCATTTGAATGCCGTTTGGAGCATTTGGAGCCTTTTGGAGACATTTGGAGCGTTTGGAGCCATTTGGAGCCATTTGGAGGCATTTGGAGCATTTGGAGCCGTTTGGAGCATTTGGAGCCATTTGGAGCTGTCAAGCATTTGGAGCCTTTTTTTGGAGCTGTTGGAGCATTTGAAGGCTGTTTGGAGCATTTGGAGCCATTTGGAGCTAAGAAGTAGTCGTTGCACGTCTATGCAGGGCTAAATGTTTATAAGATTGCTGGCTTTCGCAAGTGATTCTGTAGTAGGATAGAAATTGAGTAATAAATATTATGTTTGTAAAAGACTTTGAGGTGTTTTTGGTTGGATCTTTTGTCGAAACTTATAAGTGTATATAATTCCACAGTGCATTCTACCACGAAAATGAAGCCTAAAGATGTAAAGGATGATCGTCTACTTGGGACTGTATTCACCAACACGAAGAAGAAAGATACACGTAAGCATAAAGCTAATGTTGGTGACATTGTGAGAATCTCCAAGCAGAAAGGTGTCTTTGAGAAAGGTTTCACGGCAAATTGGAGTTCTGAACTTTTCCGTGTGACACACGTTCGTGAATCGGAACCCAGGACCTACTACCTCGAAGACTTGGACCACAAGCCTATTCGTGGTGGCTTCTATGCTGAAGAGATCCAGCCTACGATGTATCCGGACACATATTTGGTGGAGAAAGTTCTCAAACGAAGAAACGGCCGGTCTTTTGTGAAATGGTGGGGTTTCCCGTCTCAATTTAATTCGTGGGTAGCAGATACAGAAATCGAGAAGCGCTAAAGGTGAATAACACCTCACTTACATTTTTTTTTTTTCAAGTACTTCGGAATGATTAATGTTTATACATACATTACAACATTTAAAGTACGATTATCGCACAGGAATTATCTCATGTCATTTATGTAGTTGGGTAGTCTAAATATATTTGGTTATTCAATTGTTCTAGCTCCTGTAGCATACGCCTGTTTTGTCTGCTGCGGGAGTGACGTCTGTGCTTGGGAAGAGGCTTTCACAGCAGCGCGTGTTCGGGCAGGAGGAAACACACAGAGCCACTCAGGGTGTTTGTGCCGTCAACCATAGGCTACATCATGTTTTTGGAATGTGTTGTGCAGGATATTTCGAGCGAGTTCTGGAGTCACCGTAACTGCCACCCAGTGGTGTGGGGGGCTCTGACGACATCTCCATGCTAACGTGGTAGTCTGCTTCTAACCACGCTCCTATCATCATGGCTTCCACCAGTGTTTACGCGGAGAGTGTTTGCGATTATAATTTAAACAGTGTTACGATGGACGATGTTCGGGAATTTGTAATGGAGGTAGTACGTCGGTACATAGGTATGGACTTTAATAATATACATTACCACCTTACATCCTCCACCCTCAACATTCTCGCTGAGTTCCCTGAGGAAGAGGAATTTATTACCTATTTATATCAGGCTGTTATGACCTGCATCGAGGCCGCAAAGAAAGCGCAAGAGGCGAACGAAGATGTGGATGAAGGAACGGATAGTGGCTTGGGGGATAGTGATGAAGACGAATTATAAATTTGTGTGTACTACGACACCAAAGGTTGTTACAACCAGTCTGACATTCAGCATCCTAGAGACAACATCAGCACTGCAGCCTTGCAGTCATACCTGTAGAACTAGCATCAGCCTTGCAGAGCTAGCACAGCTTCACACATCAGTTATCGTGAGTACTGGCAAAAATGACATTATTTCTCTGCAACATTCAGTGCCTCAACTATTCAGTCACTGGCAGCATCTGCATGTGGTCAGACTTCGTCAGTCCAGACATAAACTCCCTGTACCCAGATGGGTGCTACATCGCCAGCACCTACTACATCAGTAGCAGTCCAGCCTAAACGCCGGCGTCGGCTTCGCCTTCCTACATCTCGCAAGAGTCGAACCCGAGATCTCAGTCATCTAGGTCCGATCAGTGAAGACACCATTTAAGTATGTTCCACAGAAAACACTAGTGATGAAAGAACTGTTGAAATTGCTCGTGTAGCAGTGCGTTCATTACTTCTGGAACTATTGAGCAAAGTATAATGTTATTTATATTAATTTTTCTCTTCATTATGTATTTCAGAGTATGTTTTTACTCTATGTAACTTGTAGTTATGATAAAATTTATGTATTGGGTCTCTGGTTTATGTAAATAGGTTATGTTGACTTTGTCACTATGATGTGCAGTGTGTGAATATTATGTACTTTTATTACTCATTATTTAATTCTTTTAAATCAGTGTTTTTTCTTATCCCTTGCTGTTTGTAATAAGATTTAAATAAATATGTGTTTAACATTTAAGTTGTTTGCTTTAATTTCAAACCGTTTAATGGTCCCTCTTATTAAAAATTGTTTTAAATTCAGAGTATTTTTAAAAAAGTTGTAACTATAAGTTATTAACCTCCTCAGCTAGAGTGATTGCTTTAATACATAAATTGTAACACTACCTTCGAGATGTCTTCCGCCACTACGAGAAGAAGAGAGAGAGACTCTACACAACACCAATATTTTATAAATACTCTATCATATTTAATAAACATACATTATTAATTAATAATAATATGGCTGCAGGTTCCAAACTTATCCCGACTTGTCTAGACCTTGGCGCCATCCGGTAGTAACTTTAAGAATTAAAGATGGCGACGGTGGCACACTCTGGTAGCAACACTAGGAACTAAAGATGGCGATGGTGGCGTCATCTGGTATCGATTATATTAACTAAAATATGGCGACGGTGGCGCCATCTACCAACCAACTTGAGAACCAAGATGGCGGCGCCTCTGGCAACTAATTTTTGAATTTGGCGCACGATACTAGCGACATCTACCAGTCAACTTGAGAACCAAGATGGCGGCGCCTCTGGCAACTAATTTTTGAATTTGGCGCGCGATACTAGCGACATCTACCAGCCAACTTGAGAACCAAGATGGCGGTGTCTCTGGCAACTAATTTTTGAATTTGGCGCGCGAACTAGCGACATCTACCAGCCAACTTGAGAACCAAGATGGCGGCATGCGATACCTGCCTGCCGACTCCCTAACTAATATTTGAATTTGGCGCCATCTGGTATTCTGTGCTGGAATTAAAGATGGCGATGGTATAATAATAATTTGAATTTCATGCATTTGGGAAGGCAAAGACACCCTCCCCCCTTTTATCATAAAACTTGACGTCAGTACGTGGCATATATAGATTATTTATTCCACCATATCCCAATTGGTCTCGTGGTCTAGTGGTCAAGGTGTCCGCCTCGTAACCACGACATCCTGGACGTTTTCACGTCCCATGGATCGAATCCCAGCCTCGGCACTGAAATTATTTTAGTTAAAGAAAAAAAATAAAATAATCCCTGCTGCTATCTGGTGGCGACCAACAGAACTATATGACGTCGCAAGATGGCTGCCTCCAGCAGACGAAACAAGATGGCGGCCACCAGCAGACGAAAACAAGATGGCGGCCACCAGCAGACGAAACAAGATGGCGGCTGATGATTACATCGAATTTAGAAAAGTTGAAGTTTAAAAAAAAAATCGAATCCAAGATGGCGGCCGTGACGAAAAGTGTAACGGTGACGTCACGATTCGAAGTTGGTGGAAATTTCTAGAAATACAAAATGGCGGATGGATTAGCATGGATTAGCATGGATTAACATATGGATTAGCATAGATTGGCATATGGATTAGCATAGATTGACATACGAATTGGCATAGATTGGCATACGAATTGGCATAGATTGGCATAGATTAGCATAGATTGGCATAGATTAGCGTAGATTGGCATAGATTAGCATAGATTAGCAAGGTCAAAGGTCAAGGTCAAGGTCAAAGGTCAAGGTCAAAGTTCATGATGACGTCATCCAAGATGGCCGCCGATGACGTCATCCAAGATGGCGGCCGGCTCCTGGCTCCTCCGCCTGTGCTTGAACCCCCTATTTCCAACTACTAACCAGTTATCACGAAATAGTTTGTATTACTACAATAAAGGTATTGTAACTTTGTGCAACACATTGCTTTGGTCATTTTTGCATATATGAGATTTTTTTTTCGAGATAAAACTGAGTATTTATTACAAAAGTGGCGCAAATGTTATATTTTAATCGATGTTTCATTCCAGCACAATTTTTTAACTACCGAAAAAAAATAGAATATTTAATTATTGGACTTTATTTCGTTTTATAATGCTTAATTATGTGCGCAGTTAATACTGGCAATATTCAGGGACCTGTTTACAAATAACTTTTAACTATTGTAGGTACTGGGACAACACAAAGCTTTAATGCTCGAGTAATAATCCGAAGCCAGTATTACTGCGAATACTATTTTATAGTGATACAGTTTGTTTTCATGTTAATGTACAAACTTACAAACGACTGTAAATTTATATGAACATTTCTGTTCAATTTGCAAAAAATGGTGTGTGGCTGTGTCATGGACACGGCCGTGTGTTGTACGTGAATACGTGTACGTATAGGTGATATTTTCTATACATAAAATAAAATACGCTATTTTATGTATGTTATGTATTATTATTTTAACACCATATATATTCATTGTAACTATATTACACTCATGATTTATATATGCAATCGATAGATTTTGACGAGAGCTGAAACTCAAACGAACGTCGCAGCTTCTCCGAGTCAAAAGTTATACTAAATGGAAATCTCGAAACGCAGCAAAAGACCTCAAGATGGCGGCAGTTCCCCCTCCACCGCGCGCGATCCGTCACAGTCCTCACTTAGCTTAACGAATTCTTTGATCCTTTAGCTATCCAGTGGTGTAATTAAATTTTGTATGGAGATGATAGATATGTAGCTGCAACACCAAACTGTATCCCCCGATTTCGTTATCGTTCGTTTTTTTTTTTTTTTAATTATCTCCCACGATGGAAGCAATTTTAAAGACGTATTCACGTCAAAGAAAATTCAGTGCGGCCGCTTTCCCGGTGCCGGATTGAAGGCGTTCCACTCTACTGGCCCGTACTAACGTAGTTGCATATGTATTGGACTCATTGTGTCCCTCGCCGATGCAGTTCGATTACTGTCTCGAAGAGTGCGTCTGACAGGCGAGCTCACGTAACGCAGCCACGCTCAAACACGATGTCTCTACATACGTCACCTCGCTACGGGACGTCCGATCCAAACAAAAGAACTGAAAATGACGTGTATCTGCGAAGGCTATCTATCAAGTACACAGCTCGCCGATTGGCCAGAGGGAAAAAGGGGAGGAGGAGGAACATTTTCAATATATTACGCAATAAATAAGTTGTCAAGGTAGACGGGAGAAATTGTTTATGTGCAGTGTAGCGTGAGAATAAACACACACACACTTCTTACATTGGGAGAGAATCACGAAAAGTACTGCAAGTTGAGAAAGGTTTTTTTAATATTTCCTTACCGAACGATAATGCAATGTCGGATCGCACAATTAATTTAAGTAGTTGAAAAGGGTTTGTAAAAAAGAGAGAGGGGGGTTATGTATGTATGTATGTATGTATGTATGTATGTATGAAGAATGTATGATTACGTATTTACACACACCCACACACATATATATCACTTATATTTCACGTGTGTGTATACTTACTCCCGGTTCAACTGGTCGGTAATCAATCATAATAAGAAATAATCATAATAAGAAAACAAATTAAAAATTTCTTAGTTAATGTATTTATATGACCCAAAACACAAACTCGTGATCAGAGTTGTGTATAAATATTTTTTTTCCAACTTTCATGTCTAAAAGAAGGATAAGAAAAAAAAGGCTGTTCTGTCTCCGGTAATTTAAGACCTAGATAGTATAATTTCTCAAGATTCACACTAACATCAGGTAATATGCCTGAGTATAAAGCCACAGTGAAAAAAAAATTTTTATACAAATCCATATGGAAATTTTGCAAACTAACCTTTTTTCTTAGTGAAGAAGACTCTAGTCAGGGGTGTATCTGTGTTAATGAGGCGGGATGATAAGTGCGACGCTAGCTGGTGAATCTAGCGCGGTGTCGCCTCTAAGCTTTAGACTCTGAACTGGCGCGCAGTGTTATCGTCGTGCATAGGGCGACTATAACATTACATGGCGGAGAAACGAAGACAAAGGTGTAATGAAAGGCCCTAGCATGCTTTCAGGAATCTGTACCGGGCCATTCGTGTCTAAAAATTATCCTAAAAACACGATTTTTTTTTTAGTCCTTTAAACTCTAATAAAAATAAAGTTAAAAAACGTGATGCGCAAACAGAATTATCCACCCGCTCTTTAAACGCATTATTAAATGTTTTTAGTAATCAGACTCCACTAAACATATTGAGCAGTTATTTAATCGCATAGTTCCTTCTGAAGCTCTGCATACTTTGTGTTTGCTCAGGTAAGCGGGTCCCTTAAGAACTTTCCCATGTTCCCCTAGCTCTCCCCTCACTATTCGCTTACCACCTGGACTTCCCTGATCACGCCAGCACCACGGACAGACAGATTATTCCGACCTTACGGCCGTCATTCTCACGTTCCCCTCCCACATGTGCGCCCTAATAGGGTAGGGTGGGAGTAGCATTCTAATTAAGATTTCGATAAACATTCCAGAGCTTTTAAGAAAAACAGAACTGCTAGGGATCGCTCACTCTTGTTTGATCGGGAGGGTATTAGAGCTTCGGCACTGACCAGCGGCTGGGGCCACCAACCCAGGATAGTCACCGCCTCAGCCCCATACCTCGCTCAGCTGACCAGACAGTCGGCTGTGTACTGAGCCCTAAGACTTTAAACCCACGGACAGACAAGTGTCGTCAAGTCTCGTCGAAGGAGACGCAGTCGGGAACTGGCGGGAACGCGAAAAAAAACGGGACGAAGCAGCGACGGGGAGCGCACACGGCGGAAGAGGAAACAAGAGCGCCCGGAGAAAACCCTCGACTCCTCACGCCAAAAGACAACATAAAATGAAAAAAGGCACGCGCGCGCGCGCCCACTTTGCGTTCTGGAAAAATGAAACTTCACACTTTAATAACTTACCCGTAAGAGATGATCAAGCATTAAAAAATTCACTTCAACAATAAAATTCAACAATAATACTAAATACCAAAATGTCTACGGAAAACGTGCAGCAGAAAAGACGGTCCAAGCGCGCGGCGGTTAGCAGTGTCAACAGCGTAACGAAAAAAATGCAGCACTATAGCGCTTAATGTTTCCCCCTTGCCCTCATCGAGATCGAGGGCCCCACTCCTGAGCGGTGCAGTATCCGTCATGCGCTCTGACGAGTAATCCAACAAACGGGCATCACGTCGCGCCGGAAATAGAGAGAGAGAATTCGACCGCGAGCGGTAATAATCGATACTACCTCCCCCTCCCCACCACAATCCCCACGCACACATACACAGTCGGGGTACAAGCAAACCCACTCCAGGTGACTAATGGCGGGCTGTATTATTGAGCAGCGCGCCTCTTGCGGGAGCGACACAAATACACACGTCTCCATCCTCGGCCCTGCCGTTCAACGCACCCCCCCCCCCTCCTCCTCCACCAAGGCACCGGGGCACACATTTAATTATTCACGAGAGCCCGCCCCCCTCCCTCCTCCAGAATCCCGGCACTCGGACTCAGAGATAGCCTCCTCTGAGACGGTAGTCCTTCTGGGAGTTCGCCGCCCGAAAAAACCCGCCTTCCTTCGGCCCCTGCTCTCCACTGGCGGACCTGGCTTCGGATTTATAAGAGAGGGCGAAAACCGTGGAGATTTGGGTGGTACGGAACACCTCCGTGGGCGTAGCCAGGATCTGTGGACGAGAGCGGCCGAAGGAAGCTACGAGAGAATAATTCTAATAGGCCTGGTTCTGGGGTCTGGGGGTCGAGGGTAATTTTCAAAATATATGAGCCCTGAAAATGCATTCTGAAGCTACACGAGTAAACCTTAAATATTTTTAAAAAGGGGGGTTGTCTGTAAAGTCTGTTTACGGACGATAATTTTACGTGATAACGTCATAACAAAACATCGATGAAAAATTGCATACTTTTTAATTTTCAAATATTATTTACAGTTTTTTTTTGCAAATTTAATTTAAATAATTTGTTTGAAAATAATCACGAACAATAAGTTAAAAAGCCTGCCTTAACCTGTTTGATATTACAGAAGATTTTCTCGCACGGTGTTTGTCGTGTTCTTGCACGCTCGGCTCAGGCGGAACGTGACTATTTTTCGTGCGTGCAGCCGGCGTTCATCGATTTATAAAACGTTATCACGTCAAAAATCTTATTTTTTTTTTAAAATAAAATGTGCCACTTATGAAAGGTAGATAAAGTCTTACAATATCACTGCTTATGGTCATGTTCTTAAATGTGTTAAGACTTTTTTTTCTTTCTAATTTTGCTTGTTTAGTGGCATAAATTGAACCATACATCAATCAGTCATTTTAAGCTGCTTAATGAGTTGCATTATTATGTCGAGAAAATAAGTTTTAGAAGGGGGGGAGGATGGTCCCTCCCTGATGACTACGCCCTTGAACACCACCTAGTTAAATTTATTTATTTAATAATCGACTTATTTCATGTGGCCAAGATAAGGCCCTTGTCTACCACATAACGACAACTAACGAAATACAATACAGACTCAATAAACAAACACATAATAACTAGCAAGTAAATAACTAAAATCGTGCACTATAATGGTGGTCGTGTGTCGGTAGTTGTGGTGTGGTCGACCTCGGGCATTTTCATACATTTCGACTAAAGTGTCCTACAAAATGGTCCAAATATCCTATAATGCTCGGATTCCTCCAGTCTGGTGTGTGTGCTTGTGTGTGTCTGCGAGTTGACCACTGGCCAACGAACATCTACCACCGACCACCCGTCACTGAATGTATTAGAATGTTCTGGAATGTACTAGAACGAACTGCACGGATGTAACAAAAAAAGAAACCCAGCGAAGCGAGGTGTCCTCAGCTAGTACACAATAAATAAATAGAAGGTGATACACGTATGAAATACCAAATAAAACTTACGTAAACTGCATCGGAATCCAAAAAACTACATAATCATGAACGTTGCAAATTAACAATAAACACATACATACCCAAATGAGAATTAAACTTAGGATACCATCCAGCACATACTACCTATTATTAGCTACACTGTTTTTTATTGTTATTTAAATATTTGCTGAATTTTTGAAAAAAAATAAAGAGTGAAATATTATGTTTCAAATGAAGAAGCCAAAATTTTCCAAAAAAAATTATAGTCCTTAAAAAAGTTATTTTAACGAATTTTTGTGTCTTCAAAATTCAATATCAAAACTATGTTTTATCTTATTTTTAAGAGTACTAAAAATAAAAAATAAATTAAAATAAAACACAGTCAAGTAGCTCTCAAATGTTAAATGACACATTTTTCCACAAAAAAATTAATTGATTTTAAAGGTCAGGAGCGGACTGGAGTTTAGTGCTTTCTGTTATCTGTACAGTTTTTTTTTTTTTTTTTTTTTTAAGTTTTTAGTTTTAAGGGTTAAGGGTAAATTTGGAAAGGGGGGATGATGGATAGACTGTTCCATTGCCCCTCCCATAGGACCGCATCTTAAATTTGCATGGAAAAACTGTTTCCAAATCCTGAATTTAATAGGACGGGAGTTGACATGTTAATATGAGAACTACCTCTCACCTCCCCCCCAAAACCATTTTTTTTTTTTAGTTACATAACGCCAATTTCTTGCAGGTGTGTTGGTATTATGTTTGTCTAACAATATTTACTACACGATGGCATCTTTAAGATTTTTTTTCCTAGCGAGCTATTTGCAAGCTATTAAACCAAAATCTTAGCATACTGTCCTTTATACAGCTGCGATTTGTTCAGCTATCCAATCGCTAACCAGTTGACTTCAACTCCAGAACAGACATCCACTCTATAGACTAATACCTCAATGGTCTCAAAGGACTATCAAAGGTTTTGGGAAGGTAGTAAAAGGTATGGGGGGTTTGGGGTTACCACGTGAAGGGATTTTTACGCGGGCAGTGTGTCGTTGGGTACTTGCCACCGTGTGTGGTGTTCTAGAGGCACTCCTATCTGCTCTCCCATCTGGTTTTATCACTCGCCTGACCAACATCCCCCCCCCCTCCCCTTCACCCAACAACCATCAGTCCGTCTCATGCATTCTTTAAGCAAGGCCGGGAAGTCGCCTGCCTCCCCTCCCCCCAACCCCACCTCTTCCCCTAAAACCTCTCGCAAGTCCACATGTATAATTAAGTACCACACCAACCTCTTTTATGCCAGGGACCCCCCCCCCTTTTTTTTTGCGATAGCCGAGGGTAAAAAAAAAAAAACACGGGCGCCGGACACATTACATGCCCCGCACTTGCCCAGATGTTCGCTAAATTAAATAAAAACGCGTAAAACGTGTAAAAGGAAACAAAAAAAAATATTTACTTACGCAACACGTGAATGCAGTTGATTATTTCCTTCCAGGCTCGGCCATGCCCACTGTGTTAGTGTTTAGATTTTTTTTATTTGCTTATTCGAGAGGTTTTTCTATGTAAATATCTAGAAAACTTGAATACACAATTAAGCCGTAATGATTACGCAAATGTGGAAACATATGATGAAAAGCTGAAGTATAATACACCAAGCAAAACAATTTTTTTTAAATAATGCTGCCTGACGTTTTTTACAAACGTCATCAGATAGCTTGTGGTACATCCATGTCTGAAGAATAAAATCGCAAAAAAAGAACAAATAGTGAAACATTCTTAGTAACTGCCACAAAATAAATCATCGCAAAAAATAAACACACACATGCACACATACTCACGGTGTGCAGAGATTCAGAAACAAACATATGATTTTAAACCTAAAAAAAAAAACCAAAAAAAAAAAAACATCCGAGTGGTTTCCGTCAAAGAAAATCATATAATAATTCGCTGAGTGCCAATGAGTGGTTCTGTTTCCGTTTTGTTGTTGTTGTTGTTGTTGTTGTTGTTGTTGTTGTTGTTAAACTTTGTTCCTAGAAGAGTGAAAATGGCTAAGACCCGAATTTTTATAATCACACGCGGTACAGATTCTTGAAAGAACTCAGGGAACTGGCAAAACACCTTTATCGTTGTTTTATATAATTCTACGGTTATGGATCAAATTTCATAGTTTTCCATTGCACGACGAGAAGACAGCGCGCCAGTTCACAGCATTGCGCTAGAAAACCAGCGAACGTCGGACTCCATCCCGCCTCACTAACAGATATACTCAATCAAAATAAACATGCAATATCGTACATATTTATTTAAAAATTGTATGCAAATGAGGGTTGACAGCTGTTCAGGATAGATTTTACAAAGCTATATATTTCTCTGAAACCACTAAGTTGGATATGTGAGATTTGGTACATAAAATTACATGAAAAATAATAAATAATAACAGTTTGCATTATTTTTTTTTTTTTAAATTGACACTTAATCAGGTCAACTGCCATTTCGAACACGCCAAATCTCTTAACGAAATATGATATTCATAACAGGTAGCGCTATCTATGCGGGAAATGCAAGGACTGTCTCAGCAGCGCTCTCTACGCTACTGGCTGAACAAGGAGGAACACGAGAGCGCTACTAGCAAATGTAAAATTCAAGCCATTCAAAGCTGACTCTATAGGATACCTATATTTATTTTCTGAAACAAGAGCATGCTCACTATCTTTGTCTTATTCTTTCGTTCCATCTCTCTCGATTATTATTATTATTTTTTGCGGGGGGACGAAACATCGCACAAAGAGGAAAACGAAAACGACACGAGCAACGTCTGTAGCACAGTGCTGCTCTCTTTACATCTCTTTGGACAATTACCTATTCTCTGTTCTTTTCACGTCAGAAACGTTTCACAACAAAGTTTCATAAAAAAAAACCTTGCGTTAAAATTCGGCCATTGAAATTTTACCCTCAGCGCGCCCAAAGACGGTTTATTAACAAAAAATAATAATTTTCAGAAAACTCACCAATATGTGGACTATTTGAAAAGAGAAATCTGAAGAGAAAAAAAAATTGGTTGTTTGTAAAGTCGGTTTACGGACGAAAGTTTAACGTTTCAACGTCATAACAACACATTGATGAAATGATATATGCGGCGCAAGCGTACAGTGAGCGTAACGGAACGATGAGCGTAACGGGACAATGCGCGCAACGGGACACTTTTTCGTGCGTGCAGCCGGCGTTCATCGATTTATTAGACGTTGTCACGTCAAAAATCGTTTGGGATTTTGTCCAGGCCGGTTTCAAGTGCGCGGGCTAGCGCGGATGCACTGTAGAGCAGGGACTCGTGGGAAGCGGGCAGGACACACACACACGCACACACACACACACACACACGCTAGCGGCGATAACGAGACGTCGCGTGTCTGCAAGGGGAGAGATTCCCAAACAAGCTGTGGTGGTGGGTGTTGGACGAGGTACCGTGTTGGCTGGATGTGGAAGTTTTGGGAATGGTAAAGGAGGGGGGTTTGAAGGAGGGGGGGGAGGGGTGCAAAAGAGCACGAGATTGATGGCCTGTAGCACGAGTGGGTTGGGATCGGGAGGAGAGGAGCAGGACAACCCCCTCCCCCACACCACCTCAACCCTACGTCTAACAGGACGAGCGCTGCCGTTCTGTTTTACTGCCCCGGTGGAAACTTATCACGCTCGCTTCTTCCCCCCACTCAGCCAACCAACCCCTTTTCCCTCTAGCAGTCGTACTGCTTACTGTTAGGAACCGAAATTCGATTTCATTTCGCACGAAACTCGAAAAAAAAAAAAAAAAAAAAAGGCACGGGCAGGGACTAACCGGGGAGAAGGACGGTTTCGTGAAAGCAACGAGAAGGCGAAACGAAAGAAAGAGAACAAAAGAAACAACGAATGGAAATTGACATCTTTATCCCCCTCCCACACACTTTCATTCTTCTTTCGCGGTAGTGTGACTGAACATGAAAAAAAAAAAAATAGTTCCCTCACTTCTGAACATATGTATTTGGCCACAATAAAAAAACGGAATGGCATGGTATGAGCACAGCCATTGGAGAAAGTCCATTCGGAATGACCTCAGAATCTTTTTAATTCATTCGTTGTTTGTGTGTTCTACCGTTTAAAAAATATTTTTTTTTCTTTTGTCACAATTTGTTTGAACTGTAGTAAATGCATCGCCCGTTAAGTTGAAGTAAAATTCGTGTGCTGCTGTGGACAGTGATGCGTGCAGGAGTGAATTACAAATGTTCAAACCAACATGAAGTTACGTTCTTACCAATGTTACAGATGGGTTCAACTACCACCAGCGCCGTTAGTTCCCCAGGCCGCCGCAAGCTTCACCAAGCGGAGATGGAGAATGAAGGTTAAGTTGCCAGACCTGCCTGTATGACCGTGGCATTGGCGAAGCGAAAGACACTTTACTGCACTAATTTAAAGCTATTTTACACCCCAACGCCACCACAACTATAACTAGTTGCACGCACCTCAAAACGTAGTTACACTTCACACCGCCAGGTTCGCTGACATCACTACCATCTTCCCATGCTGTCCCTATTAGAATACAGTACACTCTAGATTATCCGCGAAATTAAGTGGCAGGGCTACCGGCTACCGCGGATAGTGAAAATCGCGGATAATCCGAAAAAGAGCCGAAAATTGGAAACAAAAAAAAGGAAACAGCAATTCCAACTTCAAAAACATGTACATTTGGTTAGAACAATTCGTACACACATTAAAAAAAAATTGTTTTTTAAATGTTAGATTATATTCACGAATTAAATTTACTGAGAACAAAAATATGTCATGTATAATAATTCGAAAATCACAGTGGAAAAAAAAAACACTTCGACTTATTTGTCTAGATTTGAAGTGTTATTTTAATGTACAACGAATAAAATTTCTTTTAAAATAATTTACACATTTAATACATTACTGCCCACGTATGCGTGTGCCTGCCCAGAAAGTAAGTAGTCTACGTGCGATATAATCAGATTTTTTTTGCCAAGAAAACGGTTCTTTAAAAAAAAAACACTGGGTAATTAAAATTAACGCGTGCCACCCAAGTTCCCTTTTCCGGCAGTCGTAAAATAACAGTCGAATAACCGTTTTTCCGAGCTCTCTGCCCTCCAGGTCGGGCGAGGATACTGCATATTTACAACAATATTTGCATACAACCCCCCCCCCCCTCCTTGCCCAGCTTCAAGCCGTGGTGGGACACACAGGAACGGAATGGACTGCAAAGGTTCCCACGACATCGTGAAAATAGTCGAGCAGAGTTCGTTTATTCTGCTCATAATATAATTTAAATTCACATTATGCTCATAACCTGATTTTTTTTATTATGGTTTTTCCCACTCGAAACATTTTTGAAGCGTAACATCTTAGCTCTCGGTATGCTTATTTTGGTATTCGCGAATGGAACGGAAGTCGCGTGGGAACGGAAATGTGTAACCACGGTGCTGCCACCTGTGGCGGATGGCGCGAACCAAAGTTCGCAAAGCCAAACGTAAATATTATAGTATAAACTGTTCAATGGATTTTAACAAGATAGACAGTATTTTGATAAAGTTCCTTGTCAAAAAAAAACATTTGTGCTTTTATCGGAGCCGTTTCATTATACAGTATACCATTTCGCATTGCCAACTGAATTAATGGATATTCAACGTAGCTGCTCCGGCAACGAATTCTAGAGGCGGGTGTGGAAATTACATGTGATTCGCGTCAAGAAATGTAGTGAAAATTTATTTCACAGTTCACGGGTCCATTTCCTTTTATGAGTTTATTTTTTGAAGACATTAAACGACCATGTGTGGTTTTTATTCTTTCTACATAGAAGCCTATTGGAGCTTGTTTTAAATACCTCTGTACTGTATGGTAATTTTTTTCTTTCGTATTACCGTTAAAACTATATTGACATTCGGTGGTCCGGAAAAAATCGTCAAACCGAACTGACCGTGTTCACTAAAGTGCCGGTTTAAAAACTCTGCACTATGATGTGTGAAATTAACAGCCTATGTTGGGCACTAAGGGCGTCACTAGTTCGCGCATCACACGCCTTTCCGCCTTTACGCGCCAAGCACCCAACTGGCGTACATTATTCGCGTGGGTAACGCGCCTCTAACATTTTATACTGTAAATTTGAATATAAAGGCTTCCAACACTTCCCTACTCCACCTATACCACTTACAAAATCTTGGTATAGACATTTTCTTACTTGAAAACGTCCGTGAAAACATCCGTTTAAGCCTTTTTCACTGTAAAAAAAAATTATATATGAAACCACGCAAAGAAACTTTTATAGAAACACGCAATGATTATTAAATGCCATTCGTAATAAAAAAATTTCAATCAAACATTTAACTGTATGTTAAGGCGCCTTAACACCCGGAGCTCCACACGCCCTTTAAGCCAACCCATTTCGGATGCCACCTTAAGGGCGTATAATCCTTGGGCGGCCGCCTTAAGGGAATATAATCCTTGGGCGGCCAATTTAAGAGAGTATAATTTCTTGGCCAGCCACCTTAAGGGAAAATAATTTCTTGGCCGGCCACCTTAAGGGAGTATAATCCTTAAGCGGCCACCTTAAGGGAGTATAATCCTTGGGCGGCCAATATAAGAGTATAATTTCTTGGCCGGCCCCCTTAAGGGAGTATCATCCTTGGGCGGCCACCTTAAGGGAGTATAATCCTTGGGCGGCCAATATAAGAGGGTATAATTTCTTGGCCGGCCACCTTAAGGGAGTATAATCCTTGGGCGGCCACCTTAAGGGAGTATAATCATTGGGCGGCCACTTGAACGGAGTATAATTTCTTGGCCGGCCACCTTAAGGGAGTATAATCCTTGGGCGGCGAATTTAAGAGAGTATAATCCTTAGGCGGCCACTTTAAGGGAGTATAATTTCTTCGCCGGCCACCTTAAGGGAGTATAATCCTTGGCCGGCCACCTTAAGGGAGTATAATCCTTGGGCGGCCGCCTTAAGGGAATATAATCCTTGGGCGGCCAATTTAAGAGAGTATAATTTCTTGGCCAGCCACCTTAAGGGAAAATAATTTCTTGGCCGGCCACCTTAAGAAAGTATAATCCTTAAGCGGCCACCTTATGGGAGTATATTCCTTGGGCGGCCAATATAAGAGAGTATAAACCAAAACCAAGAATTTATGGAAGCAAACAAATATAGGATTTTACTCCGTTAAGGTGGCCGCCCAAGGATTATACTCCCTTAAGGTGGCCGTCCAAGGTTTATACTCCCTTAAGGTGGCCGGCCAAGAAATTATACCCTCTTATATTGGCCGCCCAAGGATTATACTCCCTTAAGGTGGTCGCCCAAGGATTATACTCCCTTAAAGTGGCCGGCAAAGATATTATATTCCCTTTAATTGGCCGCCCAAGGATTATACTCCCTTAAAGTGGCCGCCCAAGTATTAGACTCCGTTAAAGTGGCCGGCCACCTTAAGGGAGTATAATCCTTGGCCGGCCACTTTAACGGAGTCTAATACTTGGGCGGCCACTTTAACGGAGTCTAATATTTGGGCGGCCACTTTAAGGGAGTATAATCCTTGGGCGGCCAATTAAAGGGAGTATAATATCTTTGCCGGCCACCTTAAGGGAGTATAATCCTTGGGCGGCCACCTTAAGGGAGTATAATCCTTGGGCGGCCAATATAAGAGGGTATAATTTCTTGGCCGGCCACCATAAGGGAGTATAATCCTTGGGCGGCCAATTAAAGGGAGTATAATATCTTTGCCGGCCACCTTAAGGGAGTATAATCCTTGGGCGGCCAATAGAAGAGGGTATAATTTCTTGGCCGGCCACCTTAAGGGAGTATAATCCTTGGGCGGCCACCTTAAGGGAGTATAATCCTTGGGCGGCCAATTAAAGGGAGTATAATATCTTTGCCGGCCACCTTAAGGGAGTATAATCCTTGACCGGCCACCTTAAGGGAGTATAATCCTTGGGCGGCCACCTTAACGGAGTAAAATCTTATTTTTTTTGGCTTCCATAATTTCTTGGTTTTCCTCTTTATTTAAAATGTTATCAAAATATAACAATTGTGAACTATTTATAAAGTGTTTCATAAATTTAGTATGTATTAATTTAATAGTTTTTAAGCAACTTAAAGGCCAGTTTTTGAAGTCAAACCTTGCGTGAACTGAGACCATGTAATCGTATAGCATATAGTTTCAAATTAACATTTAGTGTTTGGCCTTTACGTGCATTACTCATTCTTGTATATCATCCATAAATCAATAAAAATTGGATTTCCAAAACCCTGGAAAACACAGTTTGATAAAATTGTGGGAAAAGCAATTTTTTAATCGATATATTAATGATATTTAAAAGATTAAGTAATGTATGTCAAAGATTGATTTAAAAACTGTATACAACACTATTACATGCTCTCATTTCAAGCTAGAGTTGACATCGAATTTGGCCTTTAAATTCCTCAGATATATTTTAAAAATAGGTGTTGAATTTATAAAACACTTCATAAACAATTAACGATGGTTGTATCATGAAATTATTTGAAACAATGAGCAAAAACACGGTATTATGTATGTAAAATAATTGAGGCTGCTACCCTGTTCAAGGGCTGGAGACGTTCTCTTCTCTTCGCGGCGGAAGAAGAGGAAATCCTGCGCACCGCGGGTTGCCTAGCTGCGGCCCCTTCGCAAGCCACGCGGGTTGCCTAGCTGCCGCTCCCTGCACGCCGTGCGGGCTGCCTACCCGCCGGAACAAGCCCCGGCCATGGGAAGGGGGGCTGTTAAGCGGGTTGTACGAGCGAAGAGTGTGAAGGGAGGCGGGGGGTCAGGGCCGAGCAGGTAAGGGCGGTTTTCCGGCCGCGGTTCCAACAATGAGCCAGGGGCGAGGGTAGAGAGAGAGAGAGAGAGAGAGAGAGAGAGAGAGAGAGAGAGGTGAAGTTACCCCGTCGAGTTGTACCAGTTTGTATGGCTTCCTCTCCCTTCCCCCCCCCCCCTTCAATCCCAACCCGGCGACGATAACAGTCGTCGGGACGATTTCGTTAAACCGCGGGGCGGCTATTCGCTTCGGTAAGGTTGTCTCCCCACCCCCCACCCCCACCCGCTCCCCTTTCCAACACTTTCCACCTCGACCAAAGAAGACAATGCGTATTATATGTTACCACACTCGCGAACCTTGCAAATACCAGCCTTTATTTTTTTTTCTATTCGTACCTGCTACGATCGGTCTGTTCGAAAACCAAATTGAATCTGCGGTAGAACTGAACGTATTCGCCTGAACTGACAAGGACCGTCGTACTCCCCATCAGTGCAGTTAAAAAACGAACTTAAAAAAAACGTTTCCCTGTAAAGGTAGAAGAGTCGTTCAGTTAAAAAAAATAATAAAGGTTCCGTGGAATATGCGAAAATGTTTGATCAATCCTTTTGTAATATTCGAGAACACATATTGTGCTTTGTACATAAAGTTAACAGAAATATCCCAAAATGTTTAAATTATTCTTTTTTTCCCCCAGAAGGTTACAAAATAAACGTGAATTTTGAAATATACCTGCCCCTTGAGACCAAGCTGAAAAGGAATTTTAGAATTATTTAATAAATCTATAAAAAAAATTACAAATGGTTTAATGTAGAATGTATACAAATACATTTTCGGGGTTTGGACTAAGAAATTGTTCATGAGTTAATCTTATTTTATGTCCTATGCAGAGAATAATGTGTTAACATCCTACCTTATCATAATGTGAGTTTGTACCTGTGGATAGCGAAATAATGAAGAAATAACGAATGCAGGATTTAGTAACCAAAAGAAGTACACCCCTGTAAGAATATAACCGTTCAGAAATTGTAGCTGGCTTCTGTGATACAGTTGCTCTGAGCGTCTGTAACTTCAAAAAGAACGGTCCTGAGTTTGGGCTCAGTTAAGGCAAGGATTTGTGTTTTAGTTTAGCTTAACTTTTAAGGAAGATGTTTTATCACTTATACCACGGATTCATTGCTTACGAATGGTTTTATCAGGTCAGTAAGTGATTATTTAATGGCGATTAGAAGCTATTAAGGCCGATTTATATTGCAACCCTTATCATGAACTGGGAGGAAGCATTAATGAAGTAAAGTTTACAATAAACCGTTAGTACGGAGACTTATTTATATAAAAAACTGTTTAGTTTTAGGATTCCTTTCCTAAAACATTAGAAACAAATTTTCAAAATCCCCACTGCAATAAAAAATTAACTCTTGTAGCTGTTAACTATCTTGGCTTTAGAGGTTGTGCAACGTCGAAATAAAAGTTTGTACCTACGTTTCGCTCTGCATTGCAAACGGCATCTTCAGGGTTGAAAACTCAAATTTTCGCAAGTTTCGCAACACATGCTGCTGTAACATTGTAAAGACCAGTAGAACATCTACACACACTAAATTGCGGAAGCAACCAATTATTCCCCTGTCTAACATTAGTGCATTGTTTACATACGAACACAGTGCCAACCAAATAAAATATGTGAACAATATACTGCAGTGCTTTACCACTCACATGAAACGATTCCAGTCCAAAGTCTGAGGAAAAAATTTCACTACTTCGTCTCAATGTGCATTCTAAATACGAAACTGTGAAAACCACTGGTAATCAGAAAAATTTTACTAAATAACTGCTAAATGTGCTTCATTACGATTATCTTTGAAACAGTTCTAACAGTTTGCAGTGAAATTGCCCTGCATATTATCTCTAAACAATTTCAGAGAGGTTTTCCCCCCTATTTTCTTTGTCCAGCCATTGTTTTCCCTGTTTCATAAATCACTGTTAAAAGATAACACGAACATTATAAAACTACAAATACTTATCGAAACACATTTCAACCACACATATCATGTTAAACTGACCATAAAATCTTTTCCCGCACAGTAAACAGTTAGTACAGATAAATTTTTCCTTCAATAGTATGCAAACAACGCTGAATGACTAATATAAAGCCGCTACTTTTTTTTTTTATATAAAACCTTGAAACAATACATTATTGACCGTAATCAGGGAAATGACTGTTCGTATTTGATCGTTCTTTAATTCATTAAATTAATACAGAGTTATTGTTTCTTTTGTGTTTTTATTAAAAGGGAAAACATACAGGTTTTCAAATACGCATGAATTCGTTATCGAAATTCGGACAGATTTTTAAGACATTAAAGTAGCATAATACTATTCAAAGTTACTAATATAATTTTGTGAATAACATTTTGTCAATTTTACTAAAATTTCTAATTCCCTGAGTTTCCCCTATTTCTGGATTTTACCTATCTGCGGAAAACCTGCAGAGATTTTAAAACGTTTCAAACGTTTCATATTTGCAGCGTGAACAACATAACTTCGTGTACACATTTGTAACGCTACTAAGTTATACGCAGTTAAGCAAATGTCGCTACCGTGGGAAGGGTGGTAGCTGAGTCGCGTCAGAGAACACATCACACAAGCATTCCCGCTTGTGATGGTTCGTTCTACAAACGTAGACAGCTGACAGCAGACACGGCTGCTCAAAGAGATATGTGATAAAATAAAAACAACGAAATATAAACGTCATAGCAAAATACAAACACATTCAGAAAAAAAACCTTCATCTTTAAAAAAAATGTAGGTACATGTATACATACATATATATATAGTATTTAAAGAAAGATATTGCAATAAAGTATATAACAATTTGTTTTGCATTTACTAACAAGTAAAATTACGATTGGTTCAGGTTCATTGAGTAACTAACACCGATGTAAAAAAAACGTTAGTGTAAGTAGCTTTCGCTTGTTGACATAATTTAATTACTGTTAACTATTGACGTTGGAAATAAACCTTTCGAAATTTTTTCATCCCGTAATTACAAACGTTGTAAATTACCTCATCTTCAAGAGATGTGTTTAATGAACAGTAAGAACTCACTGCGTTAACAATTTTGTAACTGGATTTCTGAGGAGAAATCTATAGACCTAATTAACACTAAGAGTACATTCTTTCGAGAAAAAAAAAAAACACTTTCGGTTAGCTGACAGTTTTACAATAATGTTTGCTCACAATCACAGCTCGAACAGTTCCAAAGTTTTCCGAAATAAAAGACTAGGTTCAATCAATTCAATAAATAGTTTTTTTTTCTGGAAGGGAAGGTTAGGTTAATCTAAGTTATTGTAACCAAAATGAAAGGTTTGTTAGTTGAGGTTGGCATTATTTAACAAATACTTCATGGCCGTAAAAAATATAAATCCTTGCAGTATGTCTTTTTTTTTTCCAAGAGCGATCGGAAAACTTCGGAGAACTTCGGATCTGTTCGGGCGTGGCTCTCGTCCCGCTTCCCAAACATTTCCCACATAGTAAGCACCACATACGTGCCGGATTAGCAATTTTTCCGGACTATCGAACGAAAATAGAATTTAAAGGGAATACTACATACAAATGAATACAGTACAATGTTTTTTTTAACAAGTTGCAATAACTAGAGACCTGCGAAATTCGCGGTTTCGATGGCCTTCAGGATAGACTGCATATACCCCTGTACACTCGGGCAAATAACGCAAGTTCATTGGCTGCCGACTTGTAAGTCGTCTCGGCTGGTTTGTCTGTGATTCGATCCTTCTTTGGTTGAGGGTTTATAACTGGTTAAGATTCGTCCAGATGAACAGTAAGCCAATAGCAAAATTGTCTAAGAGGATATGTGTTTGAATTCTAGCCTATCACCGAATGAATCCGCGAATTTTGCATGTCTCTACCAATAACCTGCTATGAGGCAAGAATAAATTACGAATGAGAGTCACTATGAACACCCGACTACACCCTTAAAAATTCGACCGATCGGTGTCGGATTACAGATTGTGCCAAACCAAAGAATGTCGCACTAAAGGATGGCGACTATACTACGTACAATTTTTCAAAAAGCGGCTAAAAAAGTATAACGTAAAAAAAATTGGTTGTCTGTAAAGTCGGTTTACGGACGATAGTTTAACGTGACAACGTCATAACAAAACATTGATGAAATGATTGCATAGTTTTATGAATAAAATTGAATCATTTCTATTGAATTATCACTATTTTGTATGGATACAAAGGAGTGAAATGAAATCCACAATTTAATTGATAAATTTACTTTTATTTGCACTATTTAATTCAAATATGTTTATTACTTTTAACGAAGAGATTATTTTAACTATAACTTTTATACACGTTTGCTATTTAACTTCTTCCAATCTGTGTTATTCTGTTAAGGATAGGACGATGACAGGAAAAGTAGGAAACGATGGGGAGTGTTTCAAGTTTAACGTGCCTCGAAAAAGTCAAATCGATGTTTGTTCCAATCGAGTGGAAGAGAGATAGATGCGGCGCAAGCGTACAATGAGCGTAACGGGACACTTTTTTTTCGTGCGTGCAGCCGGCGTTCATCGATTTATTAGACGTTGTCACGTCAAAAACACAAGACAACTAGAAACTGCCAGGTTTGTCGCTCGCCAGACAACCCCCAACCAGGGACGAACCTCGCACCGTACGAAGCGAGGGGACAGCAAGCCAGTGGCAACATCCAGCATTGATAACTCCTAGCGCAGACTGGCGGCGCGGGGACGGAACTAACACCTCTCCCCCCCCCCCCCCCCCGATGTATCCTGTACCACTCGTCGACGCCGTAAGAATAACTAGACGCACGACGTGGGGGAATAATATACATATTTATTGGATATTACGCGACAGCGGGGGAATGTGGGTCGCGAGAAGCGTGCGTTTGGACGTATTCTCCGTTATCTCCGTGTCTCCGGCGCGGGAACGTAATCTCCGGAGATAACACGTCGTGAAAGAACTGCGACAACACTGCCTCCTAGTGGTTGTGACGAGTATTTCAACATATCGAGGGACGTCACCAAACAAACATGATTATTATTGCTTGGATCTCTTGTGATTGGCTGCACCAAAACAAAAAAAAAAACACGCCAGCGAGTCTTACGTACCAACCAGTGTTGCGTAAATTCTATCATCGGTAACGAGAAAAAAAATTCTCGTGTTCTCGTTTTGCAAATACTTACACTTCTATTTCCAAACTCGGACACGAAATTTAACGTATAATACCTGAAAATAATGCCCCGTGCGTGATAACTGCACGCAAAAAAAAAAATTGTTTTTAAACTGCATTTCCGAACGCGAATCACAAGTAGTTCCCTCGCCCGCCGCTAGAATTCGCTGCCGGAGCAGCTACGTCGAATCATTCGATTTGCAGAGCGAAATTTTAAACTATATAATGAAAAACTGCCCATCTTATAAAAATTTACTAAAACGTTAATACTATAAGGAATCCCGTTGGCTTTGTGAACTTTGGTTCGCTCCATTCGCCAAATATAACAGCACAGTGGTTACACATTTCCGTTCCGTGCGACTTCCGACGCATTCACGAAATTACTCCCACCAAATGTCGTATACGGAGAGCTATGATGTTGGACATCAAAACAAGTTTTTTTTTGTGGTGACCGGTAAATATAACGCCAATAGTATTGTAGTATGCCTCAAATGACTTTTTAAGTTTCGAGAAAATATCGTAGTCCCTAAAAAGTGTTTCTGTGGCAACTACGAAATTACTTTGTTCCTACCAAAATATTATGGCATGACCTATATCTACAAAATATTTTTATTAAGTGGCCACAAAAAAAGTTTTCTTTTCATTTCAGCGTGAAAATACAATAAAACCATTGCGCATAAAAATTAAATGATATAGATTTTTTTTTCAAAACAATTTAGTTGCAACAAGAACAGTAAATGCGTTCCGAAAAAAATAAACAACTTTGGACCTGCACATCAATATAAAGACAAACCGAACAAAGAAATTAAACACATAATCTGGACAACTCGACAACTGCAGGTCCCGTCGTTTGTCAGGCCTCTGTGTTCATCTGTAAGGTTTTTTTTTGACGTGACAACGTCTAATAAATCGATGAACGCCGGCTGCACGCACGAAAAAAGTGTCCCGTTACGCACATTGTCCCGTTACGCTCATTGTACGCTTGCGCCGCATCTATCTCTCTTCCACTCGATTTGGAACAACCATCGATTTGACTTTTTCGAGGCACATTAAACTTGAAACACTCCAATTCGTTTCCTACTTTTCCTATCATCGTCCTATCCTTAACAGAATAACACAGATTGGAAGAAGTTAAATAGCAAACATGTATAAAAGTTATAGTTAAAATAATCTCTTCGATAAATTAATAAACATATTTGAATTAATGAGTGCAAATAAAAGTAAATTTATCAATGTTTTGTTATGACGTTGTCACATTAAACTATCGTCCGTAAACCGACATTACAGACAACCATTTTTTTTTTATTGCTAACTGAATTTCTTCCACGGAATTATCTGTGCTGTCTAGGCATTTCACAATTATTTATCGGTTGAGAGTGGTTTTGTTCTTCGTGTTTTGCTGTCTATTCTTGAATTTTTCCTGTGACAGCCAGAGTTAACCATCAATATTGTTTTATGTTCACCAAATAAGTTCAAATCAAAACCCACAACAGAAAAAAATATTTGTACTTTTAATAAAGATTCCTTTGGAAACCAGTTGACAAGAAATAGTTTGTAATACTGCAAGAAAGATAATGTAACTAGGTACAACACATGCCTCTGGTCATTTTTGCATAAATGACATACGTTTATCGAAATAATACTGAGTATTTTCTACGAAAATTGGCTCACAATTTTATATTTCAATAGACTTTTCATTCAAACATCATTTTTTTTTAAACCACAAGAAAAAATTGTCGAATATTAATCTATTTCGCTTTATTTTACCGTGCTTATTAATGTGCGCAGTTAATACGGGAAAGCTATTCAAGGAACGATTTAAAAATAACCTTTTAACTGTCGGAGGTATACCGGCGAGAATCCGGAACCCAGCATTTCTACGAAAACACTATTTTTTTTTGTAGCGATACAGATTTTTTTAATTTTGTTTACACAAGGGTCCGAATTTACCAAATACCGGCAAAAGGTTTACGTTTTTATAATTTCTGTTCCATCCACACAGTCGAGGCGGGTGAAAAAAAAAAATCGAAGCAAAAACACTTGGCAAGGGTTAATCAAACGGAAGACAACTTTCCTTTTCGCGACTCTGTAGGCGGCCTAAGTTACGACGCCCGCCGGCGCATCTTACACCGACGAACCGAGCACTTACGGGGCCCTTCCGTTTCGGGAGCTAGCGCGAAGGACGTGGTGGATGAGGAGGGGGGGGGTGGTGGTTGCAAACGTTTAATACAATATTCGCAAAGCAGGCGCACAGTTCGCGGCTTTTGCGCGGGCAAAGAGAATCCTAGACGACTTCGCCTTCTCTCTTACACCCCTCCCCCTCCTCCCACAACACCGATGACACCCTTGGACAAGCAGTTCGCTCGCGCGCGCGTGGGGCGCAAGAACTCCACGGGTGTGTGTGTGGGGCACTGATGATGGAAAAGGAGGGGGGGGGGGGCGAGGGACATGCATATTTAACGAAGAAGGCAATCCCATCCCACGGGTGAGAGTCTCGATGACTCCGAGAAGCCACATTCACGACCGGAACGCTAAAGGGTTTCAGTTTGCGTCCGGAGGAGACTATCTTCTTCCCGGAACTCCCTAAACTCTCGGTCCTGGGGCGGGAGGTTGTTGTTGACTGAGACACGGAGATGTGGCAGAAGGGGCAGGGTGGAAAGGGTTCGTACACGAGTGAGAACCCAAAGTTGAAGCGGTCGCGCCGCTAACCAAGTGCAAATTTCACGGCGAGACACACACACACACACACATACACAGCTGGCCGGCTACGGAGCATCGTGTATTCCGAGATCACGGCCACTTAGGGGGTAGGCAGGAAATTGAGATGGTGTGGTGATGGGGAGGGAGGGAGGGGAAGAGGAAGTTGTTCGGCGCCTCTCAATCAAGGCCGCGGGCACAGGTATGGAGTTTGTGTACTCGTACCTCAATCCCCCTCCCCCCCTTTCCACTTCCTTCATCGACATCGCCGCGCTGTCCGAAATCACGACGCATCTTTTGATATGCACGTCACCAGATTTATTGAAATTGTTTACCCTTCTTAAACACAACACCTGCCTATCTCTTGTTCATGCTGACATGATATCATGTTGGTGTTTAGGAAATGACTTCAGATGAGGTAAAGCCGGAAGCTATCATTGACGGATGCGTCAATTATTAGAATAAATAAAGTATTATGACGCAGCGATCCCAATGCACAGTTACAGACACGCACCCTACACGACTACACTATGACTTTAAGAATAACATTAAACATCTTTCCCTCCTCTCCCCCCCCCCCCACCCGAGAGTGCACGCTTCAAACCGACCCTGCGAACCTAAAAGTGCCATCTTTCTCCTAAGAGATCTCAGCCGTGTTATCTTCCTCCAAAAAATGTCGACTGATATCAACTGGCTTGGATAGCACAGATAATTCCGCGGAAGGAATAAGCCAGTAAAAAAAAAATTACAGCACGGACAAACACAGCTGGCTGACAACTAGGAGACAGTTGCGACATCAACAGCAAAATAGAAAAAAAAATAACAACCTTGGACAATACAGCGAAGCTCAGAAGAACCAAGCGTAGAAACTACTGATGGGCCAATCAAATCTTCAAATCTTCAAATACCATCAAATCATTAGTATTCAAAGGAATCTACATTCGAGGATGAAGATTCAACGGAAAATATTAGAGAAAATAGAGACAATTAAAAAATTTAACACTAAAAAATCTCTGAACTTTACTAGGTCGATAATTATCTTTATATCTTGTTACCATTACCCAATATATTTTTAACTCAACACGTCATTATGTGAATATAATTACAATGTGTATTGATTCTGGAAACTTAGTTTAAGAAACAACCATTTAAAGCGTAGACTGTTATAACACCATTCTGTATAAAATGTTCGTTTGAAATATTAAATCTCAGAAAGATCTCTACGGGTGGCTTTGACATTTTTTACACTACGTTGCATTTGTGTACGCACGTTTTTTATACACCTATGACACACCTGTGACAGGTAAAACGATAGATAAAAATTTAGTCATATAGATATAGAATTAGAGAGATAGAGATATGCTTTGTATATGTGCCTACTTCAACCAAATTACAAGCAAAAAAAATTGTTTGAGGCGTTGTAACGCAATCCGGGCATTAGCTAGTAGTTAATATTTTTATTTTTCATCCACTGTACAATTTTTTTTTTGGCACTTGACACCTAGATACGGATTCGAGGGTGTGTGTTCGAGGTACCTACTCTCTGGGATTCGGATTGAGGATTCGGATTCAAGGAAATCGGGACCCGACCCACGACCAGTTGAAACTGAACGGATTGCAGCGGTTGCTGCTGCTGTTTCAAACGTGCGCGCGTTTGCCGACCTTCCGTCAGTCATAGGGTCCCCTTCCCTTTTCCTCCCCTCCTTCCTGATGTGCCCTTTCTTCCCCTACCTCGCCGAGGCGCTTGCGCAGTGGCGTAGGCAGGAGGGTCTTCTTCGTCCTCAGTCCGTCGCAGCATTAGAGTTTTGCGATTCAGTTACAGCTGAATCTTTTATCTGCGGATGTGATAGGTTTGCCGTGATTAATCGCACGAGATCACGAACCGTCATGGTTTTTGCAACGGCTGCGGTGTTTGAATGGTCTATGTAGCGTAAGGGTAGCCGCGTTATTAACGTAGTTCATAAATTCTTCGTGCACCTTCCTTCCTTTTTTTCTTCTATTTAAATTCCTGTGTTGTGCTACCCGGACAACAATGCGACGGACGGACACGGACGGACACAGTTCAAACAGGCGGTGCGCTGCTGGATTTCGGCAGGACCCCCCACGCCACGCACGGACATCTCCCGGGGGGTCGGCTGATGGCATATTAACGCCCACACTTTGAGCACCGCAAGGCTAATTGGCTGCGGGGAAGAAGAAGGGAGGAAGGGAGGAAGGGAGGAAGGGAGGGGAAGGGGAATGGAAAAGGGGCAGCGGATTAATTTAACAGAACTAAATTATCCACCCCCGACCCGAGGCTGAATTCGAAGCAGGGACCATCGATGCCCCAGGGCAACGAGACGGTCCGTAGGCCCACGTCATAGAGGTTGACGTCACTAAAATGCTGAATAAGCAAAGTAACTCGCGGGTCTACAGAAGAGATTTCTGTTCGAGAAAGAAACACTGTTAAAATGACTGGACTATACATGAATGTATAAATAATGGGAGCGAGTATTTCAGTACTCGCCAGAGATGAGTAACGTCTAACCGCGGTGACGAGCAAATTCATGTTTTCTCATGAGACAAACAAACTTATAATACTAAACCAAAACACGAAATTCAACGTAGAATTATTTTACACGAAAAAAATGTGTTTTGCACTACATTTCTTCGCGCGTAGTTTCCGCACCTGCCGCTAGAATTCGCAAACTTAGCAGCTACGTCGACTATTGAACCTGATTTTCAACAAGGAATTTCATTAAATTACTTTTCATCTTGTTAGAATACATTAAACAATTAGTACTATAGAGTTTCCGTTTGTGTTTGTAAAATTTGGTTCGTGCCATCCTCAACAGATGGCAGCACCATGGCTTCGCATTTCCATTCATTGGACTGCCATGCCATTCATGAAATCACTCCTACCAAATGCCCAATACAATTTCTCGTCGAAAATCAGCTCTAATAGTCGACTAGCTGCTACGGCAGCAAATTATAGCGGCATGTGCGGAAACTACGTGTGATTCGCGTCCAGAAATGTAGGTAGTTGAAAACACGCTTTGCATATATATATATATATATATATATATATATATATATTTAAGGCTCAGCATTACATTAAAGAATTGCATGTAAAATTTCGTGTCCAAGTTTCTTATTATAACTCTATTTGCGACATGAGATTACGTTACCGAAGTTAGATGTTACATTCTTTGGCGAGTACTGAAAGAGTAACTCACTTTTTTTAACAACACAACGTGATATCAGATATTTATAAAACGGCTACATGAACATCATATCACAGCTTCTTAAATAACAACTGCACTGGATTAATTTAACATTGGTACTATTTGCGTTGAAACTATATTGAAGTTCTATAATTCGACAGTATAGATAATACCGAACGTGACAGACTCAAGATACGTTACTATAATTGGAGTTTGTTTTTCCGTGGACTGTTGAACTGTTTGATGTCCTCACGCGCTGCTGGCGACACCGAAGACTGAGCTCACAGAAATTAAGGCCCATTGCCTCGTCAGGGGTGTATGTGTGTTAGTGAGGCGGCATGATAAGTGCGACGCTCGCTGGTGCTTCTAGCGCGGTGTCTCCTCTGGACTGGCGCGCAGTCTTCTCCCAGTGCACACGACAACTGTGAGATCTGAGCGGTGACCGTAACATTATATGACGGAGAATTGAAGATAAAGGTGTAATGCAAGTCCCTTAAGTGCTTTCGAGAATCTGTACCGGTTCATTTACGCCTAAAACTTACTCTGAAAACATGCGTTTTTAGCAATTTTTAACTCTTCTAAAAATACAGTTTAAAAACTTAATCCGAAATCTAAAGTACTTTTCGGCCCTCTCGGCGAAATCTTAAATGCTTTTCGTAAACAGACCCCCACTCGGATGTCTCGAGTAGTTTTGTAATCGCGTTGTTTTTCCTGGAGCTATTGCGCAACGCGTGTGTGCCCGGGTAGGCGGGGGCCTTAACCGAGAAGCAACCGGAAACGATTAGGCGCGTTGTACAATCGACACGCAAACGGAGACGTATCACGTTAACGGAGACGGATCCGCCGCAACGTTTCACTATCGCGTCTGCTGCTTCCACAACGCACCAGGGGGAAAAAAAAAGTTGCAGACGGTAGCCTATGGAAATTGACTTTCACAGTAACGAAATACGAATTTAAAGATAATAACACAGTCAGGGTTAAATATAATGTAATAACAACGAAGTTAAAAAAGAACACTTGTTTTGTCTAGAGAGTATGAGACGTACGATACTGTAAAATCCAGATAAAACGACACAATTAATGATGATCCACTCGCAAACAACTCGAACAGCAGCGAGCGTGCACGATAGCACAACTTACCGCACACGATGGTTGAACAACAACTGTTGCTTCGTTGCCGGAAGCTGCAGGGCTAACCACCTCGGCAGGCAGCCAACTTGAAAAACTTGGCGCTGCTAGCAAGCAGCGCGGGAATTTCGTAATCCAAATGTTTCAAACACTATACACTAAATTACACACAAATAATTACAAGTCAAAAACAACACTGGTACTTGAAACAACTTGAACAAAGGCTACACACCGGGCTTCTGTTGGTCGAACGGGGAGTAACGCAAACTCAACAGCCCAGGTTTGCCGAGCTAATCCGTACCTACGCGCCACTGCCAGACAATCCTGTTCCGTGAGATCCGTACCCACTCACGTGATCAAGTCTGCGCTTCCGTGTCAATTGTAGAGTGCGGGTGGAGTGGCCCCGAACCAACCGCTATCACTCCCCCTCCCCCCAATCCACCCTTCCAGAGGACGATGAAACAAGAGATGGCGCTGGGAACGGAGGCTTCCCCGATGCTGTGTCAACAGGCAAGTGGGAAGGAACACCGAGTCAACAACGATTCTCCCCCCCCTTCCTCTTGCCGATCTCCAACACCCGGATGATTTCGACGGATCAGGAGGTCTCTCCCGGGCGCGGAGATGTTTGCG
This sequence comes from Bacillus rossius redtenbacheri, assembly GCF_032445375.1. Lineage (NCBI taxonomy): Eukaryota > Metazoa > Arthropoda > Insecta > Phasmatodea > Bacillidae > Bacillus > Bacillus rossius. The sequence continues at coordinate 11,385,910 of NC_086340.1, read as the reverse complement.
GCAGGCGATCACCTCCCGATGGGCAAACAAACGGGAACCGAGACCCAGCCGCGCGTTTCCCAGAAATCGTTTCCTCATCGCGGGCGTCTGGCATTTAGTGATGGTGAGAAATCGATTCGGGACGGAAATCGATTTTTTTGGAGAAAATCGATTCGTGCATCACTAGCTCGCAATAAAATCGATTGCGTTCCGATCCTCCTCATCCGCACAGAAAGCAAGGGAATCTTGCAAGCATTTTCTATCAGACGACTTTTAATCCCTTCGTTTTTTCCTTCTAATTTCCAACAAAAAAAAATATATTTTGCGGCCGAAAAATAAGATTATCGTATTACAGATTAGCAGATCACTTCGAATAGACTATTCAGAATTAAAAATTTCAGTCAAGAATTTGTGCATGTATCAAAGATGTGAAAATTAAACGTTTCAGATTTTGATTGGTACATTAATACAATTTCTCTCCCGCTAATCGATTGAATAACCGATTAATCGAACCAAACTATATACTACAAGCCACATGTGTGTCTCGAGACTGAGCGTCTCACGGAACTGTCGTTTTGCTGTCGAATTCAGCACCACGCGTCGTTGGGAGGGCGGAGAAGAGTGAAAACAATCCTGTAAGATACTGTCGCACAATCGTCAGCAAAACATACAACTCTGATAATAGCGGTGACAAAATTTATTTCTTCCTACCTCCAAAATCCCCCCCCCCCCTTTTGACAACAAGATTTGGAAAAAAAGAGTATTTCTTGCGAAGCGAAAAAAGAAAAAAAAAATTGTCAGGGCGAGAATTGTGAAGGGGGGGGGGGGGCACTGCAAACGGCACAAAAGACTGCACTAAACTTACATAGTTGCAACTGAGAAAGCTCATGGAAGTTAATTTAAAGAACACTGATTAATACTGAGCTATTGTTGTCTCCCTTTTAGAATTCCAAAATTGTTCTATGCGCGCGTGAATTACGTGATCGTTGCTTTCGAAAAAAAACCACGTATGAGGCGCCGTGAGATAGTGATTCAGTATTATTCTCTTGATACAAAATTCCAACACAACGGTGGGGCCAAAAAAGGACCTTATCACAAGTGAGAAACGTGGCGAAGGTAGCCGTGCGGCTCAGCAGGTTTTCTCCGAGTGCTGCCATTTCACCACAGTTTCCTTTCATAACTTCCCCAATTTCACCGTCTCTCTAATAACCACCTCGTAAGTGCAAATTAAGAGTATCTAGCACAGTCCTAAGCCATCTAAAATGAAGCACAACCGTTAGTAACTAGAACGTAAAAATAACGCGAAATTTACTGACTAAAAGCCCCTGAGCAAAAAAATTATAAACGTACAATAATTTCGTGTCATTTAAGTTTGATACGTAATAAAGAAATGTAAGAACGAAAACTTAAAAATAATAACAAAAAAAATTGGTTGTGTTATAGTCGGTTTACGGACGATAGTTTAACGTGACGTCATAACAAAACATTGATTAAATGATTGCATACTTATTTGAATCAAAATTAATAATTTTTATTGAATTATCACTATTTTTTATGGATACAAAGAACAAGTGAAATGAAATCTACAGTTTAATTGATAAAATTACTATTATTTGCACTCATTAATTAAAATATGTTTATTACTTTAACGAAGAGATTATTTTAACTATAACTTTAATACATGTTTTCTTCCAATCTGTGTTATTCTGTTCAGGATAGGACGATGATAGGAAAAGTAGGAAACGAATGGGAGTGTTTCAAGTTTAATGTGCCTCGAAAAAGTCAAATCGGAGGTTGTTCCAATCGAGTGGAAGAGAGATAGATGCGGCGCAAGCGTACAATGAGCGTAACGGGACACAGAGTAACGAGACACTTTTTCGTGCGTGCAGCCGGCGTTCATCGATTTATTAGACGTTGTCACGTCAAAAATATTTCAAGTTTGTGATTAAATAAGAGAACTATAAACAGTGTGTCGGCTGCAAACATGAACATTGTTAAATTGGCGCCAGAACTTGAGCGCTTCTCGCGGCCGCTGAACGAGTAGTCAAGTCGAATCGAATCAGTCGCCATTACCGAAACACAGTGCTTTTTAACTAGTAAATTATCCTAAGAATACTACCGTATCACCGCAAGACACAAAGTCTGGAGAAAGAAAAAAAAAAACACAATGACTCAGCTAATCAGCTTCGACTTTGCATTCAAAAAGTAGCAGCGGAACTACAAGCAATTTTAGTGAAGAGACACGCAAATCTCAAACTCGTTTCACACCACGTAATTGAAAAAAAAAAAAAAAAAAAAAAAGGAGGGGAAAAAAAAAAGAAAAACATTCATCACCTCTGCTTTATTGCCTTCGATTTAAGTCGGCCCTCTTGAAACAACCGCCTAATTTCCTTCCAACTCTTGTCTCTCGCTGGCATGGTCGGCGGCCAGGCGCCAGGCAAAACAATAAAAACTTTCAAAAGAATGAATAAAAAAAGAACTCTCCTCGATTAATTTCTTGAAGGCAATTACATAGTTTGGGTTCTCTCAAAAGGTAGGCAGGAAGAAAGTTTTTCCTTTAATTTTTTTTTGTCTTGACCAGAATAAAGTTCCGGTGAGGAAGGAGAAAAAAAAAGGGGGGGGGGTGATATGGCTTAGAAGGGCACGTAAATCATGACCTCTCTTCCGTAAACTTTTTACAACTCTACAGATAAGGAGGGGAGATTACAAACTAAACGATCATTACGAAACACCGCACTTCTATACTCATGTCGGCTGGTCACTAAACTGGATTGCATATTTATTTTACAGAAACAGTTCAGTAAGACTTACATATTAAAATATTAAACTAACACTCCTTTATACAAATTCATATTGTACTATTTATTTTACCAACACCAGCTCTAGCGAATTAGATTAAATTTACAGAAAAAAAAAGTTTTCGGGCAGAGAAAAGTCGATATAAATAGCACACAACTGTAAAAAAAAATAGTTTTAACGTAATTAATGCTTAGATGCATAAAAATTCCGTAAAAAACACACTATTTCAAAGATTTATGAACGTGCGTTTGTAAAGTACGTGCCCACCTAAACTACAGAATTGCGAATGAAATACAGCTATCTATACAAATGGAGCATATCTACTTTCATCATGACTGTTCATGCGGTAGCATTAAAAATAGACGATCCCATTTGCATTTTAACTGCTTGCCACAGTATTTTCGTAAACTAAGGTAAACAATTACATTATAAAAACCATAACATGCATTAGCCGCTCGTGAGCATATGACGTTATTTAGAACGAAACACAGAACTATAAAGCCCGAAGACGGAGTATTTTTAACGATGATCCAGTAATATGGAACTAAAAATATCCCTTCTATTTTATGGGCATTGTTCGTTTAAAACTTCCGTTAATTGACTTTGGGAAGTCTGTAGTTTAGGTGGACACGTACTTTATGTCCGCACGTTCATACATCTTTGTGCTGAATTGTTTATGTATCTAATCAAAAAATTACGTTAAAACTATTTTCTGTGCAGCTGTGTCTTCTCTATAACGATTTTTCTCTGCCTAAATTATTTTTTTTCTGTAAATTTATCTAATTTGTTAGAGCTGCTTTTGTAAAATAAATAGTACAATACGACTATGTATAGTGAATTATTAGTTTAATATTTTAAGATGTAAGTCTTATTGAACTGTTTCTGTAAAATAAACATACAGTCCAGTTGAGTGAAAAGCCGACATGAGTAAACAGACAGCAAATTTTGATTTATTGTTCTGAAAATACGCGTTTAAGTCATCATCACTATTATAAAAATACAGTTTAAAACAAAATAAGTAAACATAATCACACATTCGCCATAACAACGTTTTACAAAGCAAAGTAAATTTTTAAACGAGTAGAAAACTCAAACATAATACAAAAAAAAACACTATTAGCAAGAAATTTATGATTTTTATTCCAGGAAGATAATATAATTTCAGAATAATTTCCAATATAATGATTTAAGAGGACATTTATATAGGTATTTAATACGTGATAAGCAACTAAGTGAGGCATCAAAACCAAACGAGTCACCAAAATGCTGCTGGAAAGTTACCGTTTATTTTAGGACTTTTTTTTATTTACTTTCGTGACAAAAACCTTCAGTTTCGTTTACCCTTTCGTGACTTTCGTAAGCCTGCAATTACCCTGTCTGCCGTCACACCGTCTCTCGCTCGGTAAGAAACCCGGCTATCTTGACGGCAGCAATACGAACGTTCGCTCCGATAAAGGAGTTGGGGAGTTACGGTGACGTCACATCGCGTCCTCATCGTCGAACGTCTGCAAATAATCAAAGACACACTCCGCCGGCAACGACGACGACAAAAAAAACCCCAGCTCATTAACGCAAGGATCACTAATCTGTTTGTCTGTGTCTTGGGTCTTGCACCAGCGAGGAAGGAAGATGTAGGAGGAGGTTGAGAAGGGAGGAGGGGGGGGGGGGGGTTGAAGCTTCAAGAACAGCGGGCAAAACAACGACGGGGCAAGAAACAAGATCTTGCTGGGAGACTGCGCTGGCAGAGGGCAGAGGATTAATTAACAATAGGCGCCGACCTCTGCCGAAATACCCGCCGACCCCGCCTCTGAATTGCGCAAGCAACCCACGTCGCAAGCCACCCAGCTAATACACTGTATATTTCTGTGTGTATATATATATATATATACATACATACACACACACATATATAAAGTAAAATGTCTTTAAAATTTGGTTGGGAGCAGTCACGTTTGTGAATCTTCCGACAGTTCCTTTATAAATTCGGTCTTTCCAAAAGTCTACAAAAAAAGTTTATTGTTGCTCTTACATTGGTCACAATCAGTACCAATGGACAGCAAAAGATAATATCAAGACATAGGACACAATGGATATATATATATATATATATACACACACACACACACACACAAACGGAACAAAAAATTTCACTTGAAAATCACAGATATTTGCAAATTCGTACACTTGCATGAAAACAAATAACTTTAACAACTACAAAAAAATAGTGTTCGCAGTAATACTGAGTTCGGATTCTTACCCGGGAATTAATGGTTTTCTTTTCCACCGCACCTCCGATAGGTAAGTTATTTTCAACCGTTACCTGAATAGCTTTCCAGTATTAACCACGCAGATAAAAAGCATGATACAACAAAATAAAAATAAAATCCAATCATTAAATATTGCATTATCTTTTCTATGGTTTAAAAATAAACATTTATGCTCGAATAAAATTTCAATTAAAATATAAAAATTTTGCGTCAATTTTCGAAGGAAATATTCAGTATTATCTCGAGAAAAAAAAACTAATTTAATACATGCAAAAATAAACAACAGTCATGTATTGTACAAAATAACTATATATTTCTTGTTGTATTACAACTGGTTTCCAAAGGAATATTTTGTAAAAGTACAGAAAATATTTTCTGTGCGCACTGCTAAACATTCTCACATTTAAACTTACAGAGTACAAGGGTTACAAATTATTCAATCGGATCTTCGTACGATGCATTTTTTTTGTAAGTCCTGTTTGAAAATTTAAAAAAATTAAGCTGCCATAATCACTACCACTGTAACCACACTATTAAGTACGAACGTGTTGAAGCTTTTGCTAATTAAAGTCATTTAACTGAAAATCTGTTGCTACCCAGAAATCACATAATCTGAAGTATATTTTTTAAGATATTTTACTTTCTCCTATTGTGAAAAATATATGGTTGCGTGAACCACAATCCTTCCAGACTGCTAATATAGAAACAGCAATGAGCTTGATTAGAGTTCTCTTCGTGCAAAACACAAACTATTATACACGATGGTTTATAATCTTCTGTATACAGATTATTGTGTTAGTGTTACAGAATTTTGGCCACTGATGTACCTTTTAAACCAATTAAATAACTGGAATGTTGTATTTTCTACGTTAATTTTTCTCAGTACACACGTTGCTCGAAAGTACATTCAAATTTTATTGAATTCAATCCTAGAATATATCACGGTGTGTTAGGACAGGGTACCAACGGAAATGTTTAATAAACTGTCCTTGACTTTTTCCTGAACTAAATTTAAAATTTTCCTGAGAAATGTTTTTTAAAAATAATTTACATATTTCGCAACCCCGACCCCTTAGCGGGCCTAGGTTTCTCTCCATATTCTTTATTTCAAACAGAACATTACATACGCAATTGTACAGTAAGTATGAAGATGCACTAAAATACTCGAAAAAAATGATTTTACAGTCTGGGCGATGGCAGATTGATGCATGACCCATGGCATTTTACCCTTCGAATTACTATACATGGGGATTTCCCAAGACTTTTCCCGGATTTTCACTGACTTTCTCTGACCGATTTCAGCTTCCCTGACTTCCCAGAATGTGTACACCATGTAGGACCGTGCGAAGCCGAGTTAGAAACATTCTAGACACATATAGGGATGATAACAAACAATATATACACTGTTAGAAAATACAGTAAATTTATGTACTTTTTAACGAAGAAATCACCTGAAATAAGCGAAGAGTTCTTCGTTATTTCAGATAACTGAAACTTCGTAAACACTGATACGTATTCCCACATCCTTAGTTCCGTGCTCCGCTGCAAACAGTATAAACAGGCAATGTGTAAGGAAGAAAGGAGTTCTTACTGTAGACTTTGACACAAGTTTCTGAATTTTTTTTTTTTTTTTTTTGGTGTAGTATAACGAGATTATTCCTTGTGTATTCGTTCATTTACGAAGATGACCGCAAATTAAGGAAGATCCCCGGGATGATTTGTAACCAAGGTTCTTCTTGTAAAATTTAAAGCGGAAAATTTTTTTCTAACTGTGCATATCTAACGGTGATACCTAGCATAACACCAGGTCCACAAGCCGGCCACCTCACGCTAGCCTCTGGCGAGAAGACATCATCGAGCCAGCTAGAGGACCATCCATGGCGGTTGGGGGGGTGGAGGGGTGGAGGGGCGGAGGGGCGGTGGGGGGAGGGGGGGGGTACACCGTATCCATGGCAACACGCGACGTCCCGAGACCTACCCGTGTTAATAATTCATCAGCGGCCGAAGCCGCCGCCGACGACGCGGACGCCTTCTGGACGTCCTCCTCCGAGGCTTCCGAGCGGCGCTCTCCTCCCGGGGTCGCCGACACCAGCCGTGGCCCGGTCACGTCCACGTGGACGACAGACAGACCACGGATGTGGGAGGACCTCGCGCGGAAACCCGCCCGGCATCGGACCCTCGTCGGAAGTCAGCGTCCGTGGCCTGTGGTGTGACAATGCACGTACCCGGGGAATTACGCGGAACTACGCAAAGAAACGCAAGCCGCAAGATGCTTTGGAATCCAAAAATTTTGAAGAAAAAAAATTGTGGTTGTCTGTAAAGTCTTTTTACGGACGATAGTTTAACGTGACAACGTCATAACAAAACATTGATGAAATGATAGTTTAGTTAAAGTACTAAATTTAAAAGCTACTTTTGAAAAGCCCGCCTTAACCTATTTAATATAATAGTAGATTCATAGGCCAATCAAGTGGAAGAGAGATAGATGCGGCGCAAGCGTACAATGAGCGTAACGGGACACAGCGTAACGGGGCAATGTGCGTAACGGGATACTTTTTCGTGCGTGCAGCCGGCGTTCATCGATTTATTAGACGTTGTCACGTCAAAACTAGTTTACAAAACTGCGAAGGCGCAACACCGCAACGCAAGTATTGTTTGAATTCAGACTTCCTCACGTTTCGGCTTGCGTTTTACGACCACGAAAGTTATGTTATGCGCACATTTTATGTACGGTGTTTTTTTTTGGTATACTTGTTAAACATTCACACAGTAAACTTTCACGTTTTAAAATCAAATTGTTGACTTTTTTTCCCACGATGAATAGAAATAATTGAAAGAAGCCCGGGGTGAGGATGGGTTTTCCACTGTTTTTCATTTTAAGTTGTACGGCTGGAGACTTCCTGAGATTTGCGTACTCTATGAACGACTGTGGGTTTTCTTGCGTTCTTTGCGTGTTGCGCTGTTGCGTCGTTCCGTTCCTTGCGTAGTATATAAACCCAGCCTTACGTCAACTAAATGCGCTCACGTGGAAAAAAAAAATCTGCGATTTTCTACTGGCAGTTAACACGGTATAGCCTATTCATTAAGGCTCTGTCACAATGTCAAAATTTTGCATCCATCACCTTCCAATATGTTTTGTCAAAAAAAGTTGGAGGTTTGTGATGTCACCTAAAACGCCACTAAGCAATATATACCTATTATTTAACAAGTTGTAAGACTTGAGATTTCATAAAATATTTTGCATACAGAACGGGTTCAAAAGTACATTGGACGTTTGGATGCAATCAGCCAACCATAATCGTGGCTAGCGAACGGAAATGACGTCCGCTTCTATCAAAGAATCCATGGTTATAAAAGTGAAATAACCAGAATGATGTTAGTATGAATGTCGTAGGCGAAATTTCAATAACATCCTTCATTTCAACGTATTTCCGACACGTACTGAAAATACATTAGTAAAATTACTGTTTTTACCTGATTTTAGATGTTCAACTTTTAAAACATACACACGTAGAGTACCTACCTAGCACCTTTGAATATGTATACTGTATAGAAGTCGCCAGCCCAGGTTAAAATTTCTAATACGGTTTTGAGGTAGTTGGTTAATTCACCGCCGCAATCGCCACCATCTCTAGGGCATCGACTTGTGGTGGTCCCTAGCGGACAAGTGTCAAACTCTTCAAACACCCCTTCCCCCTCCCGTTGAACGACGTTGAGCTGCAGTGAATGATGGATGACGGGTGCGGGGAATGACAGCGGGCGACAGCGCTGCGCTCTAACGTGTAAATACCAACTAAGACGATACAGGGCGTTACGGCAGCGCACTGCAGCGGTGAAGTTCCCAAGCTGCTCCTCATACGTTTCTGAAAAACGTAGAGTAAATCCTATCCACTCGCGACTTCTATACAGTATATATATTCAAATCTAGCACTAAAGAATGTAAAAAAAATACTTACAAGAAAAACTGATTTTAAAAGACATGTTCAGCATGGGGTGGAAATTTTTATGTGTCTACAGGTTTTTTTTTTGTTCGAGAGGCTTGTTGTTGTGGGAAGGGGTGGGGTGGGGTGGGGGGAGATATCGCTACCGTCGCCCCTCCCACATCACCGCCACTGGAACAAGTCCTCGTTTAACACTAAAGCTCTTCCTTCCAGGAGGCTTGACGGCCAGGGGAGGACATCACAAGGAGACAGCCCCGCCGCTCACGTGCCCGCGTTTTCCGAGGCCTGAAAATCTCTTTTTAAACCTTCCTCTCTCCCTCCCTCTACACCCTCTGCCGGGCTCCTCTTAATGCTGTCTTCTTTCCCGGCGCAGCGTAAAAACCTGGAATTAAATACCTCCGCAATCCCCCCAGGGAAATTTAACCTTAGCTCTCAGGCCTGCCTGACTGCCAGCCAGCTAGCTAGCTGCCTCGCAACCTAATTCCATTTCTCCGCTTCCCTCCTTTCGAATACGCCTTAATAAAAACAAAACTTTACCCCCCCTCGAGCGAGCAGGCATAGCGAAAAACATCCCTCAGCGGAACGGGCAGGTAACAAAAAGCCGGGGCTCCGAATGTTTGTCATTCGCGACTCGTCGGCTGGAAAATAAACCCTTTTCGCGCGCCACGGGAAACTGCCGACGTAACACGAGTTTCCAGGTCGGACGTTTGGCAAGCCTGGATGCTCGTGCCGGAAAGGGGAAGAAAAAAAAAAGAAAAGGAAAACCCATCTTTCGCAGTGTTAAAGTGTCCGGAAACATTTTATACAAATGGTATGTACACAGTTCATAATTTTTTTTTTATGAACCATCCGAAATTTTGAGAATAAATAGAACAGAAGTCCGACGAGTTCAACTTTATAATTTTGGCGAAATGAAAAGTAAATTTACTAAAAGTGTTTTTCCTGCCGAATAAAACCGCTCAGTTCGCGAAGAATATTTTAAGTACTATATATCTTTAATTTTTATTAATTAGCATACAAACTAGTTGAAAGATATTTTTTTTTAATTCGTTTCAAACAAGTCCATATAACTACGGAACTATTACACTAAAAAATCTTCTTGATAAAAACATACTTCATGGTTTGATTACACTGAAACGTGTTTACACAAAAGTTACATAGAAAATAAAAACTGCTAAACGCAGTTCGAAAATAATTCCGCATTGCATATGGTATACAATTTTAAGGTTCACTTACATAAATGATGTTAGAAAATCATAAAATAAATATATAAAATTACTAATTTTTTTTATTTATTACAAAAATATAATGTGATATTTCCGCACCACACTTCTCATAAGCTATTTTCTTTGCCTTAAAATAGCAAGGAATATGTAGTTTGTTGATTTTTCAAACGTAACGTTATGTCAAATTATCACTAATCTTATGATAGTGCAAATATTACGCAGTACGAATAACATTGAAAAATATATTTTAGACATGAAAATTATAACTGTTTGATTACGCCGATCTATCAGTCATTTGAATCGCCGAGAAAAGAAATCAAAATCGAGTATACGGATACTATAACCACACTAAAATATTTAGACACATTTAAACATTAGTAGAACCGACCATATTTATATTGAAGCTATGAAACAAACATCACTACTTTGTATTTATAAAGAAATTAAAAGTAAAATTTGTAATGACTATTGTAAATATTTTACTGAATGTAGTCAGAATTGTCACTATTTCTTTAAAAAAAAAAAAAACAAAAAAAAACAAAAAAAAAACAGAAATTCAGAGAAAATTAAGACATTGCACGTTGCGTTGTAGAGCTTCTTTCAAAAAGGATCCAACAGCGAGAAAAATATATCTGGGTTCGGTTCCCAGCAGAATCAAACCGGGTGTCCTTCGCGAGGGGGAAACTTGGCGGACATTACCAAGAGCCTGTCGGTTTTACTCGGGTCCTCCCGTCTCCTTTCGCCGGCAAAACTAAATTCTTATCTCGTTGCCCCTCATGCGTCTTAAACGACTTCCATGTCCAGAAGAAGACGTGAAGTGGGTCGTGGCCTAATGCATTTTGCTTATATGTTCCGTGTTTATGCAAATATGAAAAAAAAATCATAATATAACCGTTTTTAATATTTTTAAAAAAGACTTTTTTCTACTATATTCATCCCTAGTTAAAAGTTTTAATGAACTTTTTATACCAGTCCTAGCATGTACTGAAAGCATGAAATCCAATGGTACACAGTTTTGGATTCACCGATTGTATGTAGTAATCGTCTTAGCACCATATGTTTTTAGTATATTATTAATTAAAAATTTTAAAAACTAAGTTTCCCTAAAATTACAAAAAAAAAATAATTTTTCAAGGTTTTCTGAAAACCTAATTTTTATTGAATTAATCAATGATAGGCCAAAAAAAAATAGTTGTAAGACAAAGACTACATAGAACGGTCAAGAATCCAGTACTGTGAACCATATTATTTCATGCTTTCAGTACTTGCTAGGACTGGCGTAAAAATATGTCTTTTAGTTCATAAAAAATAAAAGGATTTGTTTAGTAGAAAAAGCCTTTTATAAACAATAAAATGTGGTTATAATATGATTTATTTTTAAATTGATTGCAAACATGGATTATTAAAAGCGAAATAATTTGGGATACCACCCCCTTTAGGGCAACTGTTTTTTTTTCCCTCCCTGTACCTTCTGCATATTTAAAATGCATTTGCGTGGCCTCTGTGCCTCATTGCCAGCTGTTATCTTACAAATACGCGGTTGTAACGAACCCGCGGGTCGCTCGAAACCACACTATTCCGTGACAAGACCCTGTTACACGAACCGAGCCGTCCTTGCGTGGCGGCATGCGACATTATCGAGACATCGCATATTCGTAATTAGTCGTCGATACACGCCAGACATGCGGGTCCGGGGCCTGTTATTCGTGGCCCGAGCAGAATTATTGGGTAGCGTCGCGTGTTGCAGCTCGATACCTCTACGCGACTAGTACAGCATGTACATAAAACAATGTCCCTGTTATTTAACAGTATCAACTGTAAAGCGTTCTAGAGAGTTGGTTCAAGGTATAGGGACCGGAAAAATTCGCGGTTTCGATGGCCTTCAGGATAGACTGCACATTCCCCTGTACACTCGGGCAAATAACGCAAGTTCATTGGCTGCCGACTTGTAAGTCGTCTCGGCTGGTTTGTCTGTGATTCGATCCTTCTTTGGTTGAGGGTTTATAATTGGTTGAGATTCGTTCAAATGAACAGTAAGCCAATAGCAAAATCATCTAAGAGGTATATGTATTTTAATTTTAGCCTATCGCCGAATGAATCCGCGAATTTTTCCGGTCTCTAAATCAAGGTCACAATAAAAGAGTAATTCAAAGAGTTCTAGACAAGTGCATGCGCGAGTACTGCTTTGTTGTTTCCTCTCTTGCAGCGCCACCTACACAAAATGGCGACTCCTGAGCGTAAAGCATTTTTTTTTGTTCTGCAGTTCGTTAAAAGTGATACAATTGTTTTCAGCACTCCAAATAGGAATCTCTTTGTTCGAGAGTGGTTGAACGTCGAAGCCCCTTACCGTTGGATTGGTAATAATGGTCGAGACGGCTTTTTTTTTTTTTTTTTTTTTTTGCTGGCCTCCACGTTCACCTGACATAACGCCGTGCGATTTTTTTTTCTCCTTTGGGGCTTTATAATAGATCAATGACTACGTTCCAGCTGCTACCTAAATGCACACGATCTTACGGAGAAGTATTTAGCTTTTTTTTACCGCTTGGCACATAAATAGCACAAAGTCGCAACTCTACGCAATATAGCTACACACATGCTTGTTATCAGTAACGATTAGAGACCTGTAAAATTCGCGGATTCATTTCGCGATAGGATAGAGTCCAAATACTTTTGACATTATTTTGCTTCAGTGATTGGGCCACAGTTTATCTGAAGGACTCTGGGCCAATGAAAAATCTTTTTAACAGAAGAATTAGCGAATCACGATCATTCCAGTCAACAGGTGTTACGAGTCGGTAACCAATAAGCAGATGTAATTTGCACGAGTGCATAGAGGATCAAGGAGTCCATCCTTTAGGGATTTGAAATGGCGAATTTGGCAGGTCTCTAGTAATGATAAATGACGGTTTACAACTGATTTCGGACTCCAATACCACATAGTAAAAAAAGGTCGTAGGAAGATAGAAAGTTTCTTGTCTGCGCAGAAGGTTGCTGTTTTATTGAAATGGCTGTATCGAAGAGTACTTCCCTGCGTCTTCCCTGGAGATACTGCGCTCATGCGAAACTCTTATGAAAAGCTTTTAACGTAAAAGTTTTCACAGTGTCTCGGGTAAAACGTCCGTTAGGAGTGAACTCTGTCATATTCCAAGGAATCTGTCCCAGGGGGGAGGGAGGGGGTAGCCTTTGTCCTAGCTATTGTAAAGCTGACTAACTCATATAGACAGAATCATTTTTTTTTTCAAAAAGATTTAAGTAATTATTTATTGTTATTCTTTAGATCTAAATCCTAAACTAGTATTAATATATGTATTTTAAACTAACAAAATATAAACATAACAGTGTAACAAAAAGTAAGAACAGTCGAAAAAAAAACGTTTTAAATTATACCTAGAAAATTAACGAACACATAATTATTTTATTTGTTATTACAAACTTCCCATAGTACAACACTTTAGAAATTTTGCTGGCACCGGATTGCCAAAAATACTGGATCAACGGACGGTATATCCCTTTATCGATAAACGCTACGTTGTAGAGCAAATACGTCTGCAAGATGGCGTTCGGCTGCAAATATTGTTCAACAGGAACAAAAAGGTGAACATTTCAACAGGCCAAAAAACGCAAACATGGGCCAAAAGTCAGTCTGTCTCTCAACCTAAATGTTACGGGGCTTCCGACTATCATTTGTGTGCGTGCTATACAATAGTTTAACAATTTCAGCTAAAAAATTGTTTGTTTCTAGCTTAAATCTGCTAATTCGGTGCATTTTCTAGGTATTGCCAGGTTTTCCAACCGTTGGATTTCGGACTATCGGAAGTTTACTGTGGTCATATATTTCGGTTAAAGGGGATTCAGCACCGCCATATTGGATTTTCCCCATTTGTTATAAATAAAATTTTGAATTATTTACACGCAACTTTTGTTATATGTCAAGGCATAAATCATATCCCAAGAACTTCTATGCCTTGTTGCAATCACATATTTACCAACGGGCTAAAGTCTGTAAGCGCCGCGACAGCTTGTTATCTCACGCGGGCGACCACAACAATCATGATAATCACACCCGGTTCACAAAGTGTTGACTTCAACAGGTGGCCAAAGGTAAGTTCTATGGCATGTGAAACTAAAACAATCAGCTCAGATGCTTTATTGCACGCGGTATCAAAAAAAATTGGTTGCCTGTAAAGTCGGTTAACGGACAATAGTTTAACGTGAAAACGTCATAACAAAATATTGTTAGTTAAACGTGACAACGTCATAAAAAAACATTGATGAAATGATTTCATACTTTTATGAATAAAACTGAATCATTTTTATTGAATTATCACTATTTTGTATGGATACAAAGAAGGAGTGAAATGAAATCTACAATTTAATTGATAAATTTACTTTTATTTGCACTCATTAATTCAAACACGTTTATTACTTTAACGAACAGATTATTTTAACTATAACTTTTATACATGTTTTCTATTTAACTTCTTCCAATCTGTGTTATTCTGTTAAGGATAGGACGATGATAGGAAAAGTAGAAAACGAATGGGAGTGTTTCAAGTTTAATGTGCCTCGAAAAAGTCAAATCGATGGTTGTTCCAATCGAGTGGAAGAGAGATAGATGCGGCGCAAGCGTACAATGAGCGCAACGGGACACAGCGTAACGGGACAATGTGCGTAACGGGACACTTTTTCGTGCGTGCAGCCGGCATTCATCGATTTATTAGACGTTGTCACGTCAAAAATTTGAAAATGCGAATGGACAGGGCGTGATCCACCTCAACATGTCGTCCACCGCCAGGACATGAGAGCAGTTAAAGAGAACTGGGGAAGGTTACTGTCATGGACCAACTATAGTGCAGATTCATCCCAGCATCTGCCGAGAGTAATCGCGGGAAAAGATAGAGAGAAAAAAAACGGCAATCAGGACAATCCGACCGGGATTCCAACCCACATCCGGCAGTCGGTCAACCAATGAAAAACAAGAAAAGAAACTGAGGGGGGATTTAAAAAAAATATATATACAACATTCGCTCAACACACACTTTCCTTTCCCATTTCGGGCCACAAGACGGGGTGCAATTGTGTAGAGAATTTATCAATCCGGCATGAAGCCACGGAAAGTTCTCGCTTCGGGAGGGGTAAGGAAGAGGATGGTGGGGGAGGGGGGAGCTACGAGATTACACGTTTACAGCGGGGCCCGTGCGGACCGGAAATTGAAATGGGAGAACGCCGAAGGAGGTGAAGAAGAAAGCTCCGAGGGGAAGAAGAAAGAAAGCTAAAAAAGGGGGTGGGGAAGGAAAGGAAAAAATAAATAAGTAAAAAAAAGAGAGACGAACACGAAACACATCAACAAAACGTTGGACCCGGCGGAGTGTAAGAAATATAGCGGCGAGAAAACAATGAGAACTGCGACTTACAAGACCATCAATTTGTCTGTCTGCCCTCTCTCTCTCCCTCTCTCTATCTTTCTCTCCCCTGCCCAAAGGGCGCTCCCAAGAGTCACCGCCAATGAGCCCTCCAAGGGCCGTCGAACCACAATCTGCACCCACGTACAAGCCTCCACACACAAACACACCGTCAGGAATTAAGTTGGCCTCTCTGTGATTCGCATTCCCGTCGTTATATTTTTTCCCACTTGCAAGATGCCATATGACTACACTGAAAGAAATTTTTTGTAAATTTTACAAGGAAAATCCTTGGAAACTCTGTTGCCAAGGATATTACTTGTAAAACTACAAGGCAGAGCTTTGTACCATGTGCGATTTTGCAAGGCTCTGCCTTGTAGTTTTGCAAGAAATATCCTTAGCAACAGGGTTTCCAAGAATTCCCCTTGTAAAAGTACGATTTTTTTTTTTTTTTTAGAGTGTAGAAGGCTTAAATTTTCGAGAAAATATATCTTGTAAAGATGTATTTGCTAAACATCTTTTAAGCGAAGAAGTTATAAATAATAATCTATTTTGAGCTCTAATATTTATTTAAAACATATTTTAAACTTGCCATACGTCATTAATATCACTTTTGTGTCTGTCGATTTTTGTTTTAGATGCCAAACTTTTAAACGTGTTTCAAAAGCAAGTTAAAACAAAATATGAAAGCAACTAAATAAATGAACAAACTATTTTTTTTTATCAACACAATAAATGCTGTTAACAATTTGTTTTTAAAACTATAACTTGATCCGTCCGTCAATCCTAAGTTGAAGATTCGTAAGGTTTTGACGGACGAACGCGTGGAATTTATCGGGCTATCTGATTGGCTGCAGATCACGTGACTGACGGGCGGATGCGACGGGATCATTGTGAGCCCAGCTTTACGAAGAGATCCATATAGTTCCATAATACTGGATCTTCGTAAATAAATACCTCAGCATGATTACATCTTCCGAACCGTGTTTCATGTTATAAACAGCATAAACATAAACTCAGCAAGAATAAAAGAGTGTCTAGTGTATTGATTTGACAAGTTTTTATTTTAAATGTTTCGTTAATTCTCTGTGAGTAAATGTTGAAAGTAAACAACTGCATTTAAGGATATTCCCGGATAAATGGCAAATCAATGTTCGTTCTAAATTTAAGGTAAACGTTTAAAAGGCCCCGCCTACCGAGACACACATGCAGTGTGCAGCGACTCAGAAAAAAAAAATAACAACGCGATTATAAAACTGTTCAAGATATCCGAATGATGCCCGCTTACGAAAATCATTTAAGAATACTCTGAGTAGGTATGTTTCCGTATTTCGATTTTAAACTGTATTTTCAGAAAGTTAAAACTGCTGATACACGTTGTTTTCAAAAAAAAATTTTAGGAATGAAACACCAGGTACAGTTTGACGAAAGCATTACAATACACCTTCATGTAAATTTCTCTGGTATATGATGTTACGGTTACCACTCAAAACCTCACAGTTGCCATATGCACGACAAGATGGCTTCTCGACAGTCCACAGCCTTGCGCTTAGAGGTGATTCCGCGCTAGAAGCACCAGCGAGCGTCGCGCTTATCATCCCGCCTCGCTGACACACATACACCCCTAGGCGGGGCCCTCAACAGTGTACTCGTGAACGGGTTCCTCCCAGCTGGGGGAAATCAACGGGAAATCGGCCCAACGTGTCGCAGCAGCTATACCACCTGCACCTTGTTGTTTAACGTGCTGAGACCGTTGGAGCAGGTGCTCCATCTACACAACACGGGCTCCAAACACTGAAAGAAATTTTTGTATATTTTACAAGGAAAATCCTTGGAAACCCTGTTGCCAAGGATATTACTTGTAAAACTACAAGGCAGAGCTTTGTACCATGTGCGATTTTGCAAGGCTCTGCCTTGTAGTTTTGCAAGAAATATCCTTGGCAACAGGGTTTCCAAGAATTTCCTTTGTAAAAGTACAATTTTTTTTTTAGAGTGAATAGCCGTAAGGAAGTGGACACGCCATCTCAAAGCGACCTGGAAGTGTTTTGAGAGGAGATACACCACCACCACTCCCCCTTAAACTCCAGCCTAACCCGTGGTCGACTCGAGGAACGCACTGTCCCAAGAGTGACAAAAGACGCCCAACCAGGTCAACCGCATCTCTGGGAAATACCTAGAGAGTCTGACCAAAGAGCAACCAACTTCTACCAGCTGTCCACGCCAGCGCCGAAGCTGTATCGCCGCTCACCGCGTCAGCTCTTCGCATGGGGCAGACCACCCTCGCTTGCTCCGAGCGACAGGAGCACAGCTGACAGGGGCGAAACTGACCCCAATGTGATCCCGGGCCGACAGGGAAAAACCTCAAGCGGGGATCCGTTCGCGTCAAGCTCAATCCCGCACTGATGCGCAAATCTTTGGGTTTCAGACAGTTCGCTTCGGCTAGCACTAACCGTCAGTGGCGTTGGCATGCCTCAGTTCCTCTCCCGACACATTTCTCCCTCGGCACGAGGGGCATACGGCCGATTAAGGCCCTTTGTGCGCCCGATCCCGCAAAAAAAGGTGTTCCCAGATCTCTTCTTTACCCACTAACGTTTGGCTCTTCTTTGGCACTTTCTTTTTTTTTTTGTTTCCACTAATTTCTTGCGGGGGGGAGATACAGATTACAATGCTTGGCTGTGCTCACAGATCTTATTCCTTGATTACTGTCCTTTGGATAATTTATATCCAACCGGAAGGGAAAGCACAGCATCTTCAGACAAAGTATTTTCAGTTTTTGATAGATAATATTCTCGTTTACTTGGAAGCTTTCGAAGGAGTGTACAATGCTATAACTTTCAAAACTTGAGAAGCTTCTAATTGTCCTTTAGAGCGTAAGCTCATTTGAGCAGTATACGCGACAACTCGTTCGAGATCAACTTTGCACGAATTTCTCGGTCTTTCTTCGTTTTGATCTTTCACTGAAGAATATAAACTCCGCAGAAGGACGACCGCCGATATTGGTAAGTGAACTTTGACAACTTTGCACTGAGAGAAAGGATTGTTTGCCTCAATAGAATATTTGTTCGCATATGGCGAAAAAAATCTAATTTGTTAATTCAAACAAATATTTTGTAGTAGGAAAGATTCTGTTGACCCAACAATATGTTGTTTTTTTTTTCAAATCAACTGTACATTTGATTAGGTGTAACAAATAATTTTTTGTTACTTACCAAGTTTGGTTAAGCTAACAAAATATTTTGTTACAGTAAGTAAATATTTGTTTCGCCATATATAAACAAACATTTGTTTGATTCAAACAAAAAATTTTCTCTGTGTGAGACTCTACGAACCCCGCCCAGAAAGGTTCAAATCGCTTATGTTGATGCCCGCGGATCCAGCCCATCCACTATTTCGGGTATCCTTGGTACTCGAGGCATGGTTTCTCCCGACAGTTTCCGAATTCCAAGTTTTGTGTTTATTTGCAAACAAGGTAAACACGCACGGCGAAGAGATTTTGCTGTAACCTTAAACTGTTTTCGAGTGTTTTGTTGACACGCCAATAATTTTCTTGAGGGTTCACGTTTAAGTAGGTGAAATCAGTACCCATAAATTTAAGAAGATAACCGTAAATTTATGAAGATCCCTCGATAATGTGTAACCAGCGTTATTCGTAAATTGTACACCCTTCATGGTGTCTCCATAATCGTTACCTTATTTATCATTCTTTTATTTTCGACTTTAGTTCTACACAGTTAAGGCATGTATGCCTTCTTTCAAACTGAACCATGAGGCATAAACAATGTATACTAATGTATACAAACACCGCCGATGTCAAAAAGGTGACAGAAGGGTTGAAACGAGTGTCGGGAGGCAACACTCACCCTTACTGCGAACCTGTTGGATCGTTTCTCGGATAACTAGAAACGGCAACATCTTCGAATTTTATACCTAAAATCCAATCGCGTCTAACTGCAGTGGCGGTCGAGAAAAAAAGAATTCGGAAATAAAAACAAAAAAAAAATCCGCATGGATCCACTACTTGCATGGTATCAGTCTCCACTAAGGAGCTTTCAAGGATATTTTTTGCGAAAATTTAAGGAGGCTTACGAACCCTGCTATTAGAAGTGATAATTTTCTTTTACAGTGCAGTGTACTTACGGACGTCGCGTGGAGCTGTTACAAAACAATTCTTCGCGAATTGTAACCACATGAGGAGGAGTACGACTAACACGTAGATCGAAACAGGGGAAGCTGGTGAGCTTCAGGCATATATGACATTAAAGTATCATCCTCCACCCCCCCCCCCTTGACAAACAGGGAGCTGAGGTCAAATCAAAGTCAAATTCAAATGCTTTTATCACACAAGTTTGCACTATACAGCTTTGGGTTCCATAAGACATACCAGCACTCAGTGCTCTTTTGTCCAGATTTTGTAGTTTTTTTTACGTATTTACAGTTGTTTACGTATTTGGTACACTTTTACATTGAAGGAAAAATTTAAAAAAACAACCTCCGTTACTGAGATCTGAGGTCAGGCCGCGGGGAATCTTAGCGGTACGGTCCTACAGGTGCGGACAGGGGCGTGGAGGGGGGGTGGGTGGGTTGAGGGATGCTCTGTCCCCCCCAAGTGTTTTTTTTTTTTTTTTCCTAACCTAAGTTAAAACTAAGTGTGTAAGGGAGGGGTCTAGGTAGGGAAGACTCTAAGTGCGTCTCAGGGCAAGCCCTATACGCTCTAAACATGCGGGTTTTTAACCATGCAGAAAAGGTCACGTGCATCATGTGCTAGGAGGGGATTGGCCAGCCATGGCAGACGTTTTCGCCATGACTAACTCCCCTCACTCTTAATTCTAGACTAAAACTAGATAAGTTGGGCCCAGGTAAAACCTCCATAGACAGAGGGAAAACCCTGGGCACATACATGCGGGATGCAAAGGTCATGCATTATTACAAGCAGGTGGATTACAGGAATAGAGGATGGTCCTGGAAGAAGAGTGGGGCGTGGTAGAAGTTCTACTATGCAAGGGTGGGGCACTTGGACTTTTAGTCCGCATTGGTTTGGTCAGGTCTGGTCATTTTGGGGGCGGCTTATGCCGTTTCCCGTCGTGCTGCCAGTTAGCACTCATTGTGGCTGTGTAATATGATCGTGTAAGTGGGGCGGTCGCGAACTGTGGCGTCGGACTAGACTCCAGAGTGGTGACATAGCTTCAGGTCGACCTGTCGCCAGTAAAAGGCTGTCGGTCAGTTAGAGAAATTGCCACCATCTGTCATTGAAAAGTCCTAGCTGCAGTACTACGCTGTGTGAGCTGCGGTCGCGAGCAGGGCATCGAGCCAGACTCCAGAATGGTGACATAGCTTCAGGTCGACCTGTTGCCAGCAAAAGGCAGTCGGTCAGTTAGAGAAATTGCCACCTTCTGTCATTGAAAGACTCTAGCCTAGCATCTACGCTGTTAATCTTCGAAGGATAATTTACTTATTCCATTAGGGCCCCGCTGGGCCAAAGCACGACTATTTGATTCGTCCCCCCAAGTGGTCGGAGTGTGTCGGTACAACCGGGGAGTGTGGTGTAGTGGTAGAGTGACCAGGGCGAAGGGGTTGAGGAGGGGGGGGGGGAGGAGTGGCTCGTTATGGCAACACGCACCTCACTGGAGAGGCTCCTCGTGTAACGTCGTTACCACCTCCCCCTCCCCCTCCCCTCCCCCCTCCATCAACCCAGCGCCCTTCGACCGGAGAGAACTATCGGGTCCCGATGTTGCCTCAACGCAGCGCGATTACACTACGAATCGGGAGCGGATTGAGTATTTCTCTAACGAAAATTCACAGCAAAATAAAAAAAAAAATACTTTGAATGCCAAATGGACCACATTTTCAAATAACTTGCTTGCCACAAAGTTTTTTCAGGCAATCTTTTTCCGATTAAAATTTTTTTTTGCGGCATAAGTTAAGCAAAGAATACGTTACATTTCATTTTCAATTGTTATTAATAGTAGATGGTTACTCATGATGACGTTATGAAAATTTGCAATCAAAAAATATAATTTTCTGAAGATTTAAAATTAAAAAAAAAAACACACACACATGAAACTCAAAATTATTAATTCTGATTTTCATTCAGAACCGTCATCAATTGGCCTCTTCAACTGTTCTAGGCTTGTCGTAGAGTTTTTGGGACACCCTGTAGGTAAAAAATACAGACCAAAATTTTCTTTTTTTTATTTTTGTTCAGGCGACACGTCAACGCGGCTACTACTACTGCTGCTCCTTCATTGTGAAAACATGGTGTGACATACGGGGCAGCGCTTCCCAGGGAGAACAAACAAGGGGATAAAAAAAAAAGATATGTTGAGAGTGGTTGGGGGGGGGGGGAAAGGGGGGCTGGTGCAGACAGAAACGTGTGCCTCATCACCAGGCGTCGCGTCGTCGCTGGAGATTGAATGGCAGGGCGCAATGTAATCAGCGCGAGAGGACGTGGTCGTCTAGCTCGCGACACTTCAAACAGGGCCCCTGGGTTACAGATTTCGGGAGAGATGGAGTTTGCTGCTAGATGACGAGAAGAGGGTTGGAGGGAGGAGGGTAGAAGGCAAGTCGCTATACACAACCCTAACCAAACTCGCAACTTAGAGACACACCGCACTTTGTTCCCGCCAAGGCAATGCCTGGCAAGTGAATTTACTGCTATCGGCACAATACAACGGCCCCGAACGGAGTTTGTCCAACGGGAAGCCTATACAACACTGCGCTTAGTCAGGGTGTCCGCAAAGAATTCTGCACTGAAATTTCCCTGCAAATTTTTCATGATTGTCCCTATTTTTTTCTCTCTCTATTACATAAGTATTTCTGTAATTTCCTGAAATAAATGAAATCCCGTCTCCGCCATAATCAGAGCCCAGACCAGTTCCGCTCTGCGTTCTTTATGTTTCCTTTTGAAGTTAAACTTCTTTGGGCGCGATGAGAGTAAAATTTCAAGGCCGAATTTTAATGCAACGTCTTCGTGAAACGTTTATAACGCGATGATTCGTACCCTACCATATATATATATAACCGAGAGAGGTAGATGAACGCAAGAATAAGACACGAATGTGTGCGCATGCGCTTGTTTCAGAAAAATAGATATAGGTATCCTATACAGTCAGCTGTGAATGCCTTGAATTTTACAATTGTTACCAGCCCGCTCACGTTCCTCATTGTTCAACCAGCAGAGTAGAGAGCGTGGATGATTCATTTCCCGCATAGATAGTGCTACCTGTTATGAATTTCATATTTAGTTCAGAAATTTGGTGGGTTCCAAATGGCAGAATTGTTTGATGAAACAGTAACTCGCACAGTTATTTTTGTGGAGTATTTTATCAGTGAGTAATATATTGTTAATTAATAATTATTAGAAAATGAATTTTTCTCTCTTTCTCTCTCTTACGTTTAACCCCTTATATCACACTTACGAGTGGAGGTTTGAATTACCAAATAAGTTTTAATTCTATTACATGTACTGAGTTACAAGAAGAACAAACCTTGTATTGGTAACTATGCACTAAAACACCAGTTTTCACAATATGGTGATGTCACACTGGTGCATAGCCTATTATACTCAAATTACTATCAATGGCAAGTTTCCGTGATATTTCCAGGATTTTAAGTTTATTCCCTGACTTTCCAGAATGTGGACAAACAGGCATCTGTTTGAAGAAAGACAAAGCTCGCTTGCAACGTCCGGTATGAAAAAATATAAGTAAAACCTTTGCAGGTTAATCAAAAACTTCGCAGGTTTATTACAAATGTTGCAGGTTAATCAAAATATTTACCGGTTATTAAAATAAGGACTCTGTCAAACTTTTATATGAGTCTGACGCTGTTGGTTGTACTAGCGGAAATATATTTGACATTAGGTAACGGAACAGAAATGAGCAGATGATTCACAAGGAAAAAGTTGTTAAATGAATGGTGAAAAAACAAAAAAAAAAATCACAGGCCTGACAGGATTGGTGTGAACCAAAAGGTGATACGCGAATAAGAACTTTAATTTTAAAAAAAATTAAAAATGTAAATATCCGAAAAGTAACGTCGGGTTCACAACAAGTAAAGGAAAGTTCGTGGAAAGGTAAGCGACGTGAGTGGAAGGTAACATACTGGTGAAGAGGGGGGGGGGGGCAAGCCAAACAGCCTGCAGATGATAAGTACATACCCACCTGTCTCCCGTTACACGTTGTCGTATTGGTCATTCAAAGTATTCGATGGCAGGCTTATAAAGATAAATTGTGTGACATATTTACCACCGAGTGTTGTTCTACGCATTTATATCACGTAAAGAATATTTCCCTACACATTTTGGAATACATTACGTAAATTAACCTTGCGACCTATGGAGACAAATGCTTTAAAATAAGCGATTTCAAATAACACGAACATTTTTTAGGAACGCATAATCGTGCTAAGTGATGGATTGGTGTACTTCCATTTATATTGAAAAGGCATATCGAAGCCCATCCCGAATCCTGATAGCCTTGCCACTCAAATGAGCAGAAAATTGCCTAAACGGTTATACAAGTCACAAGATTAGAAGAGAGAGCTTACAATAAAATATAATTGGCTGTCTAGTTAATGTGTTTTTAAACTTAACAAGAAAGACGCGCGATTATAGTATGACATATTCAAAATAGCCTGAGTTTCCGAGGCAAATCTAAAGAATTGGTGAATTTTCATATCAACATTAGTTGCTAGTATGAGTACTGTAGTCGTCACTTATAAAATGAAGTAATATTAACTGCATTAATCAAAATAGTTTAAAGGTATTACGTAAAAATATTATGTAAAAGTTTCAATTATATCCCAAACTTGTCATAAACGACAACATTTCTTAGTATATGGAATGTGTATTAAAACTATTAATTATATGTATTACATTTAGTATTTATTTACTTGAATGAAGTAATTGATTTATAATTTGCATTCAAAATACATTAAAATCACATTTAAAAACTGATTCTCTGCAGTTGTATGTTTATAATCCAAAACTATAAAGAGCATTTGGATTAATAAAAACATCTCAACCCTAATTACAGTTTTACATTTAACCATAAAATGCTAGAACTAACTGTGGATTTTTACTTCTTGTAATTACAATTTTAGGGACTTCCAGATTATATTATTGCTCGATTGATTTTAACACTCGACCTAGTACAAATTCGATAAATTGAGAAATATGAAAACGTAACACGAGTTGTACTAAGACAGCACAGATTATTAGCCAATGTCACAGTGAATTATACTTTAAAACTACTAGAATAGCACCGTAAATCTGAAGGAGGGGGGAGGGGAGGAAAAACAGTTTTATTTTCCAGTCCACATAAGCAAATATTGCTGTTTACTGATGAAAGAGGGAAAAAAAATCATCATTGAAACGAATTTCCGCAATACTAAGATTTGCATTCTATATGAGAAAACAGACTGTTTACTCTCCAAAATCATTTCTTTATTTTATTGACTTCGTTGCCGCTGCAAAAGCCGGAAATTAAAGTAACTTTTTTTATGTCTTATTATTTATGAAAATCAGACGCGTTTGACGCAACTTTACAATAATAGCAAAAAAACAAAAATTCTTTGAATGTTATTAAATGTGCCGCTAGCAAACAGCAAAGATGGTCTTATTTATTTATGACAAACTTCATTACACATAAAAGAAAACTCGTTCAATGCTTTGGAGTTGGAAATAATTTTTTTTTTCTGTTGCTGAGGACATTTTTATCACTAATTCTTTTTTTTTTTCAAAACTTTTACTAAGCAACGCGTAGCTGAAAATGTCACAGTTACATGTAACGCATACAAAAAGCGTAATGCGTATCGACAAAAAATCTCATCTCATCTAGGCAACTCTTCTTTAGTCCCAAAACTTAAAAAAATATACATTTCTACTAACAAGAGAGAAACGTGAGTTTTGATACTTAACTATACATATATATATATAGTTTTAAATTGGACGGAGGCGGGAAGGGGTGGAAAAGAAGTCTCTCGTAACGTTTTCATACACAGTCTGTTACAGAACTCAACGCAAACTAAAAAAAAATTGATAATTTGATTCGCCAGTTAATAACGGCTCTGAATAAAAAAAAACAATATTAAAAAAGTGTGTGATTTGTTAGTTATAAGGTATTTTTTGAAAAGATTTAAAATGCTCACCGGTACGAAATTATTAATACTGAGACTACAAATTTTTGTTACGTAATTGTGAATAACCCTACTATTATAACATTTCCAAAAGAAATCAAACACAGATTTTGGGGGGGAATCTTAGCGCAACTTTAGCAGTCATTACGAAAATGAAAGAAGAGAGTATCCCACGTTTTCTGTTATACAGAGCAGTGCATTACTTCGCTGTTGGAAAAAATATTTAAATTTAATTTTTTAATTTTTTTTTCATTCAACGTTAAAAGCTGTGTTTTTTAAAACTAAAACATTATTTTATTCTTTATAGTCTCAAAATAAAAAAAATATTGAATATGAGTAATTGAAACAAATCAAAATACTAAATATGAGTGATTAAAGTATTTATTTGTTACAAATTAAGTAAAAAATAGTCATTAATGTTCACGTAATCAAGTCATTTCAGCTAATGCGTCAACATTACACGAAACTTTTCTTGTTTTCTTAGAGCAACCAAGTTCGTTTACTTGGAGACCATCCAGTGACTTTACGCCACTAAGAGCTACGTAAGCCTGTCCGGCAGCAAAGAGACGCGACCCCAAATAAACAACTGCGCAATCTACAGTGCAGCCTCGCATTCTGTGCACGATAGATGCCCAGCCCAGTATTAATGGGCAACATTCGCATTTCAGCAGTACCATAGCTGTATTTCTCTGGAAACTGAATGGCTGTTTGTCCAAAAAATCAAAATAAATGTTGATATAAAATTGGATCTCCTCCTCCTCCTCCTCATCTCTGCCGAAATCAACACGGACTGATGGAATGTCCGTATCACACACTTGGTCACGCCTGAAGAGTGGCCAGATAATTTCAGATATAGTACCCATATTGCCATCAACGAACCCCGGGCACATTTTCCATCATAACCCGATCTCGGAAACACTCTAAATCAAAAATAATATATTATTCAAATTTTCGAAATTCAAGGGCATTTACCCCCCCCCCCCCCCCAACCTCATTTTCAAGGTGGAGATAGTCAAACCCCAAACCCAGAAACACTCTAAATCGTAAAATAATATATTTTAAAAAAATTTGAAATTTAGGGGCATTAAGTCCACCCCGGTTACCCGGGAACATTTTCCACCATAACCGGACCTTTTAGGATCCTAAACACTCAAAATCGAAAAAGCATTGATTTTTCAAAAATTTCGAAATTTTGGTTCTTTAACTCCACCACCAAAGTAACAGTCAACAAACAAAAAGCATGGTTATTACCCATAGCTCTCGAAATGAGTGTTTTTTAACCCTCTGACCCCCTCCCCCTTAACATTAAGATCTCAAGTTATTACAATATTGTATTGTCAGAGTTTATTTATATGTACTCAAAATTTCAACACATTCGGACGTCGAAAAGTGGGTGAAAATTGAATGGAAAGATTTTATTACAAAGTCCATTCATTCACACGTACAGGACAAGCTAATAAAAGCGTGGTATGATAAAAAATTATGTTTCTATGGACTTTAACAAATAAAAAAAATAATAACTGCACAGATTGCATAACCAGTAAAACAACAACTCCATTCAGCACTGAGATGCATTATTTAATTTCGAAATGAGATTAAAAATGTAAAAAAAAAGAAGCTCAGACCAATGAATAATGTTCGCAAGCTTTCACGGCCATTGTCTGAAGTAGCTTGGCTTCTGGGTTGTAGCCGCGTCCTTGGACGAATAATTCACCGACCTAACCTAAGTAACTGTTCCCTGATGATGGCGACTGCAACGTCGACCGAAAACGTCGGTGAATTATTCGCCAAGGTGAGCCGGCAGACCGACGTAATGGCGGATATTTTGAAGTGCCCGCCGCGGAATGAGAGATTGATATCCCCTCCTATAGGTCTCCCTTACCCCTCCTGAATTGGATCCGTCCACTCTGCGCATGCGCCGACGTCACATCAAGTTTATATAAGCTCGTAAATTTGGTTGGTTCCTTCTCCGGCGTAACTTTGTAACTGACATGACATAGTCTGGTTAGGTCGTGATGGCAGTTGGGTGTCTGGGCAGCACTTAGCGTGAGTACGGATCGTAGGAACGTTTATCTAGTCCAATCGTTTCGGCACGCCCTTAGAAATTGATTTGAATGTAACTTTTATCTTTTATGTACTAGTTAATTAACATGTTTCCCGAGCGACATTTCGATCAGGCTTTTTATGATGCATTGGTTTAGTCTGTTATGTCATTTTAGACTAATATACATAGAGTCTTTTCTATCGTAATTTAAATGGAGTTTACTTGCAATCAATTTGGTCGCGTAATAAATTAGCACCCTAGGGTACTGTTTAGATTCGGCAAACTGCTGATGCTTGTTTAATGTTGAGTTGCATTCTGGTTACTTTTTTTAAGAAAGCTATTAAGTATACAAGAAGCTCGAGCACGTTACATGAATGATTTATATGTGAAAGCAATTGTAATGTTGATTAAGAATGTAACTAATTATGTGTAGTATACGTGTCGGGCTACGACACGCTCTATAACCGTAATCTTGAATTTGTAAAGGCGGCTAGTATATACAGCTGTATACGAGATGTGACCTTACTCTTGGTAATAATATGTAACTTTCTTAATTTCCTTTATATGAGATAAACACATAGTCAACTTCCTGCAATTATACTGTATTTGCGGCTACATGAGGGTCGTAACAAATATGCTGTGTGTATTTTTGCTATTTTATTATAAGGGTTTTGTACTCACTCCAAAGAAAATAGAATATTAAAATTATAATGTAATTATAATCATGTTTTGTTTGTTGAATGATGTGATTGTGTTTATATCACGTAAGAAACCAGCATATTGAGGGAATAGGGCTTGTGGCTGAGATCGCTGGTTTCAAAGGACGCGGGTATACGACCCAGAAGCCAAGCTACTCGAGGTCAGACCAATGATAAAACTTTGGTGGAGAAAAACCGTAAGTAATTTTCCGTCCAGTAGGTACTACCTCCAACCCGGTCATGGATCGCGGTTAGGGAAGAACGTCTGACGGCGCGGCAGGACCTCCCAAGAGACGCTCGCGGCACCGCGACAACCCTTACACCCGGGTCCCGAACGGCTCTAATTGCCTTGTATCACTCCGCGGCTCCTTCGAGGCGGACCCCCGCCCCGCACGTGACCTGCGTGCCGAGAGACCCCCCCCCCCCTTTCAGCCCCAACATTCACCTACGATCCGCGCCATGACCCACACAAGGGTGGGGCTGTGTGGACCCCTGGGTCCACGGCCCGGGCCTGTTTATTTTTACATTTTTACCTATTATATTTTTTTAAACTAGGAAAAAAAAACATTTTGAATATTTTATAATTAAAACTTAAGTTTGGACTTACAAAATAGTAACCATAATTATACCCTGTATATTTTTTTTAAGGGTAAATATCATTCTAAAAAGAGCGTAGGTGAGAAATAACCATGCAATTGTAATGTAGCACGAGACTGTAAAATTGGCTTACCTGGGCACATTTTCCACCATAACCGGACCTTTTGGATCCGAAAAAACTTAAAATCGAAAAGGCATTGATTTTGAAATTTTTTGAAAATTTTGGGTCTTTTTATGGTTGCTTAGCAAATAATTTTTTTAATATGTAGCTATCCAGGGCTAGGGAACTGTTTACATGATTTCACAGTATCTTTAATGTAGCTATCCCTAACCAAATCAACCGTCCACAATGTTTTGAAGTATTTATAATGTAGCTAACCTAACCTTTTACAATGAACAAGAAAAAAAAAACCGAAGATGCACGATCAAGCGTTTGTCTCTCTCGTCTGTGAAAAGAAGGGCTTCCACTCTCTCCCGACAGCCACCGCGGCGGAAGGGGTCACGCGTCAGGACTCGTCTCTCCCGGAGAGAGAGAGAGAGAGAGAGAGAGAGAGAGAGTGAGAGAGAGAGGGGTGAGGGGGCAGCAGCAACAACCCCCGGGTCGGGTCCACGGCAGTTTTAATCAACACGACAAGCCGGCGAGCTTGTAGCTGCAAGCCCCTTCTCCTCGGCTCGCGGCAGGGGGTTCGTGGCCCTTGAAAAAGGGGGGGGATTAGGGGGGGAGAGAAAAACACGCGCGACCACAGGCCTGCACGTCCCGGCGCTACACCGTCTCCAGGGAGGCTGGGATATGCGCGCCGTCACACACTTATACCAGGCGACTCCGTCCGTTTTGGATTTTGGTTTTCAAAAATCCTGTTTATGAGTGAGTACAGAAGCAAACAGGTCAAATATATAAGGTAAGTTAACCAAATAAGGCCCACCTAAGATTAATTGAATCTTCCCATTTTCCCATAAATCACAATATTATGAGGAAATATCTAATAAAATACCTCTGTTTGTTGTGATCAGTAACACCTCTGCAAACTTTAACATTCTACCCTGTTTAATGACATTATTTTGTTAAAAACACAAATGTTTGAATAGTGGACTGATAAAACCACGTGTTCCAAATAAGGCCCACCTATTATGAATTAATTAACTGCAAGTAAATGTTCTGTATGCCACTTTAAGCAAGGTTATGATAATTACAAGATAAACCACAAACAAAATCACAATTTACATGTACAAACATTGTAATAACGCACTCAGGGTGGATAAAAATGTATCTGTACTCAAATGAAAGCCCTGCACATTCTTCATTAACTGTTATGCTAGTTTAATCTAGGTTATGAATCATAACTTAAGTAGAGATATACAAAAATACACAATCATATTTAAAATGTAGGTTATCAAAATTCTAATTTTCACAATCAGGACAGAGGGGAAAAAAAATGTTTTTGTTCTCACGCGAAAGTCCTACGCATTGTTCATGGACATACTGAATGAAGACACTGTTGCCATACAATAATGATGATACACACAAACCTGGTTACACAAGAGTCGCAATTCCAAACGTAAAATGTCTCTTCCTGTAAAATTTCTTACGAATAAACACAGAAGGAGAAAATCATACACACGATATAAAACCTTACCTACACTGTGATCCCCCCCCCCCACCCTTTTATGAAACTGTAACTGGAACCGAAATATTCTTGTAAAATTACAGATATTTGTTTTTATATTATTTTACGTTTTCACTAAAAACAAATGTATTCACTACAAAATTCTGTTCACGGTGATGACACTCGGTTCGGATTCCTACCCGGTCATTGATGCTCTGTGTCGTCCCAGTGCATCCAGCGGTTAAAATTTACTCGTCAACCGTTCCGCTGAATCGGTTTCCACAAATAACTGCGCACATTAATGAGCACAAGGAAACAAAAATCGAAAAGCATGAATGCTCGGGTGAGAATTCGAACCCACTATTACTGTGAAAACAATTTTGTAATTATAAAAAGGTTTTTTTTTCCCACGTAAATGTACAAATTTACAAATAAATGCAAATTTCGTGACTATATGTTCCATTTACAAAAAAAATTGGTTGTCTGTAACGGATGATAGTTTAACGTGCCAACGTCATAACAAAATATTGATGAAATGATTGCATACTTTTATGAATAAAATTGAATCATTTTTATTTTAATAATAAAAGAATAAATACTTGAAACTATACTAGTAATCAGATTTTAAAAACGCAAGAATAATTAACCTTTATTGCAGAAATTGTTGTAATAAGCAATGAAAACCACATTAACTTTTCACTTCGCTTTATAAACAGTCGACGAAACAGTTCACGTGTAGATGTAAGTTGTGTGCTGCCGCTGTCTTTCTTCTCCTCGGACGCATAGGCCAATCGAGTGGAAAAGAGATAGACGCGGCGCAAGCGTACAATGAGCGTAACGGGACACAGCGTAACGGGACACAGCGTAACGGAACAATGTGCGTAACGGGACACCTTTTCGTGCGTGCAGCCGGCGTTCATCGATTTATTAGACGTTGTCACGTCAAAAAAAAATCGCAGTGCTGTGCTCGAGCCCACGCACTGATGGTTGCAAGTCTCTCACTTTGAGGTGGAAGGGGTTGGGGCAGGTGAAGTGGCTTATGCACACCTCCCCTCGCCGTCAAGGGAGAAGGGAGAAGGAATAAGGGAGAAGGGAGAATGGATAGGGGACTTAACCCCTGGTCCAACTCGTCAGTCACGCACAAGGCTAGGACGACGGGCGCGCGTGTGTTTGGTGAACACACCGTGTGTTTGGTGAACACACGAGGCGTACCAATCGAACGCTGTAACTAGACAAGGCTACTGGCCCCGCGTTGGGGGCGGGGACTTTGGAAAAGCCGCCATAATGAATATTTTTCAAAAAAAAAAAAAAATGTGCCTTACGACACTTATAAACGAAATATGACACATACATTAAAAAAATAGGTACCATATAAGCACATAAAAATTTTTTTTGCTGTACTTTTTACATATATCTCTATCAGAACTCCTGGCACGAAAGGGGAAAACCAGTATCATCCCAAGCAACACAAAACTTCGTCCCATTCTGATACAATTTTTTTTTCCCCAACGTTGCAAATTATAGGTACACTGTTTAATGTTCCTGGCGAATGGTTTACAATTTTTTTTGTATGTGTAAACATCTCAGCTCCCGGTAGGAGTGATTTATTGAAAATGTAACGGAATTTGATGACGGGAAATGTGTCACAAAGATGGCGGTTCCACGTGTAGCAACACGACCCCGTATATAGTAACTTTTGCAAACACTAGGGGATATGCCAAACGTATTGGTGTGCCAAATCAATCTTTATGATAGTGAAACTACTCTGGAATATATAATGGTATACTGAAATAGTCATAGGAAAATAAATACAAGTTAAAAAGTAAGTAAGTAAGTAAGTATTTGGAATTACAATAATTATAACACATATTTTTCTTGATAAATCCAATTGGGCTTTTTAGCTCATCGGTAGAGAGCGCAATAGAAAAAGTTCAAGGCGAATTTTAGACGTGGCTCAAACCTCGTCATTAGAAACCAATTTTTATCACTTTTTAAATTAACATAATAATTGAATATTATGTAATTATAATGTTTAAACTGCTAAATAAGGTCCAGGTTCGTTAGTAGGAAGTATTTACAGACTCATATCAGTTATTTAAGGAAAAACAAATATACACTAATATACTTAAGTTTTATTATAGGCCTATATATTTTTAAAAAGGTTTCCGGTTAATATTTCAGCAATGCAATAGAATCATAACTTATTACGTGTGCGGAAACTATTAATTGTTTAGTTAATTTTCACAAGATGGCCAGTATTATGATAAAATTCCTTCGCTTTTATCGGGGTCGTTTATAATAGCTTAAAATTTTCATCTGCTTCACGCTGATATTTGCATGTAACACTGTCAAGCAACGTTTACAATTCGGCAGCGAATTCCAGCAGCAAGTGAAAGAATAAGTTTGTTTAATTTTGTTTTCACTTTATTTCATACTTAATTAACTTATTCTATTACAATACGTGCTTATGAAGTACTTTTGTCATCTGATTATTATGTGAGTAAATATATAAATTCATTGGGTTTTACCACTATGAAGTAAGATACGTAGCCTATAACTGACCGCGAGGAAAGCATGATTTCAGAAAATTTTTTAACCGAAATTAGGGAGTGGTCAATGTTCGATGGTCCAGAACAGTCTGAAACATCCTAGAAGCTTCTGGAAGATTCTACAACATTCTGGCCGGTCTCGGCCACTTTTCGACACTCGATTCCCAGCTGCTTAACCAATTGCTAGGGACCGGAAAAATTCGCGGGTTCAATGACCTCTAGGATGAACTCCAAAGTTCTACGTACACTCGGTCAAATGCCACCCACTCATTGGCTGCTGTCTTGTGAGACGTTCCAGCGTAGCAGCCTGTGATTCAATAAAGCTTTGGTTGGGTGTTTCTCATTGGCCCAGAGTCACCCAGGTGAGTTGTGAACCAATAGCAGAGGCAGCACTGAGGTATAACGATTTGTATTTCAGCCTATCGCGCAATGAATTCGCGAATTTTTCCGGTCTCTACCGATTGCCCATTGGTGCGATATTTTTATTTGGCTCCCGTATCTTCAAACCCGACCCCGAGCAGTTACAATCCGAGACCTTCTTCATGGACGGTGGATGGAGGAGGGCCAACACAACACACAACCCCCCACGTGGCGGGGAGTTGTAGCGGCACACGCAAGGACAAACCACGCTTACGTTCATCACATTATGTCGTCAAGCGCCAGATGACGCGATGAGTTAAAGTCCTGCGAGTGGCGGCAACAACTCGTGAATCACCATGCGTGTCGAAGAAAAAAAAGCAAAGGCCGTGGCAAGTTTCCAAAAACGCCGCCAGCCGTCGCCAGAGAGGAACGACCCGGAAGAATTAATCGGGCGCTGTTGCCGTTGTTTCGGCGGCAGGGCCCTGGTCTCTCGACCCGAAAGGGGGGGGGGGGGGGGAAACCTCCCCGCCGTTAATCTTCGCCGCGAGCGACCAGGCCCGGTGGCGGAGAATCCCGCCACTCAACAGTTGGCAGCGCCGAGCCCGATATCCAGCCGTCGTCGTCGGCGAAGGAGCAGGAGAGTCTGCGTGCTGGCTCGCTGCCGACTTGAGCCCCGGGGCCCCTGTCTCCATTGTTTTACATGGCGCCCGCGATTACTGCCAGCCCCCCCTCTCCCCCCCCCCCCTTCCTGAACCCCTTCACCCCTCCAATCTTCACCACTTCCAGACTGCGGCGAGGGAAGTCGGCAGAAGCCCGTTTCCACACGCTGGCCAACTCTTGAGTGGGAGAGACCACATCCATGTTGGATAAAAAAAAAATCTTAGCATAAAAATAGAGACCCGAAAATTATGCGAATTCATTCAAAAAAGAAAACCCCGAACAAGGTCACACGGTTCTTCTTTTTCGAATGGTGGCTTAAAAAAATGTAATTAAATAACAATAAGGTTATCTGAAGTAATTTTAAGAATTTTTCACGATTGAGAACTTACGAATTAACAGCAAGAAATATTCCTGTCCGCCAAATATAACTCTTTACATGCGAGTTTAGTGTTTACAGAAAATTATAAAACAGTGCACTCGTAAATGTAATTTTATTTTTCCAGCGTATTCGTTTAGGCTGACACAAAAAAAATAACGTCACGAATATTTTGTGGATACATTTCACTCCCAGCTAGAACTCAAATTGCTTAGGCGAATTACACGTTTATAGCGGCCGGGGTCGAGGTTATCCAAAATGGCTGTCGTGACGTCACAACCTCAAGATAGCGGGACACGACCCCCCCCCCCCCCCAGCCCGGGCGCCTTATTCACACTAAGAACCCGACCTCCGGAGGAACGTGATAGGGTAACCACTTATTTTCCTTTATTTGCGGCTGGCCCAATGACGACAAGGTAGAGGCCGGGAAAAATTCGCGGATTAATTTCGAGATACGCTAGAATCAAAACACGTTCACCTTCAACTTACTTCTGTGATTTTACAAACATTTTACTGGAGTATTCTGAACCAATTTAAAAACATTACAAACAAAAAAATCAGTATCGATTTGCAAGGGTACAGACGACAGGTGTCACGAGTCAGTAGCCAACGAGCAGGTGGGATTTGCCAGAGTACATAAGAGGATTGTGGAGTCCCTCCTAGAGGTCATTGAACCTGCGTTTTTTTTTCAGGTCCTACATCAAGGGTGTGTTAAGAGCACTGTAGTCCAATCATTAACGTGGATCGGATGTATCTTCAAGTTTTTTTATACCCAATAAATCCACGAAATAATCGGCTCTCTACCAATAACTATCCAACGACAACTGATCGGTCGTATCGCATTTAAGACTGTTAAATATATTGAAGTGGCTTGGCTTCCGCCATCATCAGGGAGCAGTTACCTACATCATGATGATGGCGACTGCAATGTCAACCGAAACGTCGGTGAATTATTCGCCAAGGACGGGGCTACAACCCAGAAGCCAAGCTACTTCAGACAATGGCCGTGAAAGCCTACGAACATTGTTAAATATATTACTGGGGGGCAGGAAATTTTGCACATTCATTTCACGACAGACGTTTAACTTTGTACTGCTTCTTCTATTTGTCTACAAAAGCAGTATCAAATCGCGAGTATCCCAGTTATCAGGTATTGCCAGTCAGTGGCAAAGAAGCAAATGGCATTTGTCCACGTTCTTGTAGGATTTTGGAGTCCATCCAAGAGGTCACTTTATCCACGAATTTTTTTCAGTCACACGTAACCACCAAGTCTCGCATCCAATTCATCAAAACCAACATAATATTACGAATATCTTGCTTAGGAAATCTCCACAAGCAAACATTATTGATTCACTTAGACGTTTCGTGTTTTACAACCTTCCAACTTTAAGCTGTTCAAATAAAATAAAATAAATTTCTGGCAGGAAAGTAAAATTTATAAACTTTTAAGCTTACAACAACTATTGTGTCTACTAAATAATAAACTTCGATGATAAATCATACTGGTCATGTCAAGGCTACAAAATGTAACCCATGGCCTACATTACTGTACAAAAATAATCCAAGATGGTAGGCATCGATACTTTCTCAAACGAATTTATCCAGCACCAAATACTTTAATATAAAATATTTATTTTTGATAGAAAAAAATTAAATTCATAGAGGTAGCGTAATACCAATGCCTGTTGACTCTATATATTTAAATATTACTTCTGATACGTATGTATACGTAAACCAAGCATTTAAAGCGATCATTAATTGAATTAAAAAACTCAAAATCCGTTGGCGAATAAGCACTCGAACAACAGAAAAGTTAGCGTTTGAGTAAACATCTCAGGGGGACGCACCACAACGCCGAAATACCACAACGCCGAACGTACAATAACGCCGAATACCATAACGCCGAATTCCAAATTGACCACAACGCCGACGACCCGAAAACTGCCGTGTACCACAACGCCGAATGACCACAACGCCGAAATACATTAACGCCGAAAAATGTCATTGCAGTACTGCCACAAAAACAAACTCAGAAGAAAGTCACTAAATATACTGAAAGAGAATTCAAATGTACAACAACGCCGAAATACCATAACGCCGAATGCCACAACAACGAATCTACAATATGACCATAACGCCGAAACCATTATATGACCATAAGGCCGAAACCATTATATGACCATAACGCCGAAATTCTAATATGACCATAACGCCGAAACCATAACGTGTTGCCTACCTGCCAGGCATTGAAATGCTGTATTCGTAAGATAAGCGCACTCTCTTGCAACTGTGAAGCTAAACATACAGCCAACATGTTTATCTTTTTGCACATTAAATATCAGTACTGATTTTTCCCCTAGTTAAAACATAACACTTTATTATTTCTTATAGGGCAAATGGAACATTGATTGAAATGAAATATACTTTTGAAAGAATATTTTTTTTTTACAATTCAAGGTCAAGTTGAAGGTTTTTTATTTAGAAAATGCGACGTTTTTACAAGGGTTTCGAGAAGAGGAGGCGGCCTTTTGAAATGTCAGCTCCTTAGAGTTGATTTTAGGAAATAAATTAGATATGAAGTAGCGCCGGGAATGATGGGCAGGAGAAACACGAGATCCCGAAAAATTTGCCAACTTTCGTTGAAAATCTGGAAGTAAATTGGACCCGGATCGCCTAGGTGGGAGGCTAATGCTGTAGCTAACCTCCACTCTTGCAGTTACTAATATATTATTCGATTCAGACTTACGTAGTTATAACAAAAATGATAGGGTTACCGCTTAAAGTCCCGTAGGTACAGGCTGCATGCTCGTTCAATTGCTTATGCGTGAAGGGCGACTCAGAGTTGGAGGCACCGAAGATAAGGGCGGTATATCGATTTAGTGTCTCATTCACACAAGTAACCTGTGAGTGGACGAGCGTCTTAAAACATTTGTCTCGATAAGTGTAGTAGTTTGTTGTTCGTAATTTACACATAAAGTATTTTTTTTAATGTACGCTTTTTGCAAATAGTGCACCACTTGTCTGCAAAAAAAAAAGTATTATACCATTTTAGGCTATTTTCATAACAATATTTACAATACTTTAAGTGGATAAATTTAAAAACTATTTGATTCATTGCTATAAAATAATGTAAATAGGCTATACATAATTGTATAATACTGTCGAAATAATGAAGAGATTCTTTAATACCAATAAGCCTGCTATATTTATATTTAAAAAAATTATAACCACTGTAAAACTAACTGGCATTTCCCTAAGGAGCTCGCCTACATGTGCCTAAACTGCATTGTAGCATGTCAGAATAATTTTTTACAGATTTAGTAAAGTGTCTTTATGCTGTTTATCTATGAAAAAAAACACACACTTCTTTCAAGAAAAATGCGCAATATAAACACCTTTTAGGTCGCGTCTAAATAGCCAAAACTGGGGTGTTTAGGGTGCTATTTCAGAAAATGTACTAGCTGGATACAAATGAACTTAAGGGCGTTGCAATAGGCGGGCCCCTTAAAGGCGTTCAAGTGTGAAAAATTCACAGTTTGATGTTTATTATAAATATCGTTAATTCTGTATACATTAGTTGTAAGCATATTTTGCATATTTTTCTCAAAACAGCTTGTTAAAGACAAAATATGCATGTTACACGAGCATACAATAAGTAAAAACCAATATTAAATTATTCAGAATGAAATTACATGCGATAGGCAATATGCTGAAATATACCCATAACGAAATAATTTCTTCTTTTTTTTATAATTGCTGAGTTTTCGAATTTTTTTGTAAAATACGAGGTCCTTCTGGTATTCATATGATATCTTTGGGTTATTATATCCAGTTACGTCAAATTATTTAAGTAGGTTGTTTATACCGGCCACTATAAATACTGTGCAGAGCTTCAGCAGTTCACGTATCACACAAGTGTACCGCGTGTGTGCTCGGCACTTGCTACCAATACCACTTAACATATTTTACACGTGTTCCTAGACCATTGATGCCAGCTTATACAATCCTCTATATAAATAACCTCTTTTGGAAGCTGAAAATGGCTAAAATGGTTATTTTCACCGTCAATTTTAGGTTTGAAAATAAAGTTTCACTGACTTGAAAATGATTTAGGAACGTGCAAAAAACCTTCATATTTAATATTTCGTCATAAAATGATAGGATCCCCACTGAAATTGCCTTAGAGGGGAGTCTTCGACAATGTTGCTGCATGTCAGAAGACCGCCTGGCGGATATAGGCGTTAGGACTTTGATGCGCGTGTCTGTATCGCTCTTAGCTCTCCCGCCCTTCCCACGCCTCGAACATTAAAAACATACCCGCTATCAGGCGGCCACCTTAAACCGTTGCGCAATATTTAGGATTCCTGCGTAGAACTGTTTCACAGCGGAAAGTTTTAACATATTTATGTTGAAATCATCTAATAAGATTATATCTTCATATTTTTCTAACATGTTACATAATTCATTTTCAAGGTAGGAGGTTCACGGTAAAGTGGACACTTAGAAAATCACTTCTATTTGAATAACAACCAATATTATATTTCGTGGAGGTTTCAGACATATAATTTTTGTTGGGTTGAAAAAAACAGACTATCCTGAATAGAAAAAATATAAATATTTAGCATAAATAAGTAGTGAAAGGATACAAATTGATCGAGAGAAAAAAGTAAACAGGTGCTCAGAAGTGTTAAATTTACCATGAACAGTCATCAGTTTAGTTAGTATATGGAATATACCTATATATTATTTTTTTTTTTGCTTGTACAGGATCCTAACGGCAATATCCCTGTGCTTATGACGTACTTCTGCTGATAAGTATTCATGGCTACCTGGCATGAGAAAGTCTAAGGCAGTCACTTTTATGCTTTTGTGTATATATATCGCTATTCCTACACCTGATATTCCAGTGATTCAGTCTCATTTATGAACGTCTTTAAAAGCGCAGAGGGCATGCTAACGTTCCTTACACTGGACACATTTAAAATACACTTTCTTTTTATTGATATGTTATTTAAAAATCAATGCTCAAACGATACAATTACATAAATGTTACAAATACACAAAAACACTCCTAAGTGGCAGACTAAGTACTAATATAAAAAATTACAATTCTATTACGTTCATGTACACTCACACCCACAATTATACAGATCTGAATAAACATTTTGCGTGATGTCAGTGTCATCCCCTCAGCCATGGGATGACTAATCTGATGTCGGTAAACTGTTCCAAGCTTATGACAAGGCATTGGTGGATGACTTTGAATATAAATTAGTCTTGCATAGTGGTGTTAACCATCTATTGTCACTTTACGAGCGGTGTTTACAAGGTGAAAATAATTCAAATATGAAAATAAATTTTTTTTAAGTTATCAAGCGTGGAAGAATTTAGTATTTTAGCGCCAGTGGTATGGCAGATCACAACCAGCATTCAGTAATTGCGTAAATCTGTGTGTATTATCATCATCTACAGTCTATTATATCCCTCACATCGTTGACACACTACTAAATGAACGTTTATAATAGTAGTTATAGTACTTAGTAGTTGATGGCAGACGTTGTTTGTTTACAATGTGGGATATGTACCCACCCCCCCCCCCCCCCCCCCACTTAAGTCCCTAAACAGGTTTATGGTAGTGTGAGGATGGTTCAACCAAATATTTTAGGACAATATAGGAAAGTCGTCAAAAAAACGGGCGACACATTCAGCAGCGCATTCTGGCGGCCTAGCCTGGACCTACGTTGTAAGCGCATTTGAGACAATGTTATTTTGATAATTTTGAATGGACGTTTTTTCTTTGTTTTCTCCTGTTTAAGTTATTTATAATG
Source organism: Bacillus rossius redtenbacheri (assembly GCF_032445375.1). Classification (NCBI taxonomy): domain Eukaryota; kingdom Metazoa; phylum Arthropoda; class Insecta; order Phasmatodea; family Bacillidae; genus Bacillus; species Bacillus rossius. The sequence goes on along the minus strand of NC_086340.1, from coordinate 11,345,446 downwards.
ACTGGAAAAGTTTGTGCAATGTTTGGTTGCAATAATTACGATGTATTTAGCTGTTAGAAGTCATTTTTTAGTTTTCCGAAGGCTGAAACTATAGCCAAATATCTTAATAGGAACTACAATATTTGCTATAGCCATATTTACTTGTGTATAGTTTAAATCAAATATTCCTTTTCCACTGTTTAAAAATGATAGTGCCTAATTGGAAACAATGATACATATTTCAACATTCAATGTTTTAAAATATTTTTTAACCTGTTTTTAATATAATTTTGTTTTTAAATTTTTATAGTATATTTTTAAACCAGAGCATTACCTAAAAAATAATTTAAATACCCTCAAATTTGTATTTTTGCGCTCCACTCATTATGCTGAATGACTTAGTTGTCACTGTAGTATTTCAAGCAGTTTACCAAAATTATTGATTTCAAAGGTTTTATGTTTGGTTTTCAACATAAAAATAATGTAAATTAGTTTTAAGTGTTTGGTTATGTTAAATAAATTAAATTAATCTCAATTTTATATGTGTTTGGTTGACTTCAATTAGCAACATTAAAAATACTTAATTTTGGTTCGGGACAATTCATATTCAATTTTTAAGTTTTTTTTTTTTTTTCACTTTAAGAAGTTTCTCGAGGAAATTTTTTTTCAACTTTCACGGAATATTTATAAAATATGTGATTTACAAAATTTCAGGTTTAGAGTTAAGTATGTTTCATTATTAAAAACTGTCTGATTTGCGTCATTTGGTTGTCTGTTATGTTTACAGTAACACTATATTTAATGGTCTTAAAAATCAATATAGCTCTGTAAATTGGGTAACTGTTTTGAAATATGAATACTCTGTTACAGTAAAAATATATTGACCGTAAATTTATTTCATGATAAAACAATATTTCAAGAGACGAGAGTAAATCTGTACTGGTATCTCCCATTGTAATACATGGGAATTTTAATTACGCGGGCGTTCCTTTAGGCAAAGCCACCAGCTACCAGGGTCGCTGCTGTCGGGTGTCGCCAGCTTTCACCATGTTAAAAGGCTCGAGTTTCCTATATTGTCATTCTAAAATATTTGGTTTAACCCTCCACTACCACCCCCACACTCCTACTACAAAACGCTCATTCCGCATAGTGACCTTGACTATCCAGGGTTGACAGCATAACCTCCCGCAATTTGTTTTGATTTATTTTTGTTAAATTTTTATTTTTTTAATTTATTTTACAGAAACAAAATGGAAACAAGTGTTGTGATTTAATTGTTCGCGTGTTTTTCGTCGTGATGAATTTTAACGAACTGCTGATTTTCATGGTAAAATATTTACTATATATATGACAAGTTGGAGAAAAACTTTAAAATTAAATGTTTAAACGTAAGACGAGGAGATTTATGCCTTCCATTATTTCGGAATTCCTTTCCAAATGTCTATTTAATATATTTCCAGATATACTACCGTACATATACAAAGATTTAAAAAGTAATTAATTTGATACTCTTAGTTTTATGTGACGTCACGCTTGCTATTTACTGGTTGTTGTTCTTACGGGTCTGTGTAGTTGTAGAAAGAGAAAAATACGGACGGAACGGAACAACGATCCGTTTTCGTTTTCGGTCCCGTCTGTTCCGTTACCGTTGCATTTTAGAACAGGCCTTACTAGAAAAACGTAACGATTTTTCATTATACGCACAGTACCTACTTCATCACGGCAACGTAAATGTATGGCAAACCCAATAGAATATCTGACCTACGCTTTCGAACTGAACATACATATATTTAGTTTACATAAATATTCACACTGTCGACCACGAAGTTGTCACGTTTTGTGTTCTGAACTTTCCGGCGCTCTTCGTTCACTTGGAAGAGAACAGACGAGTAAGTGACAACAGCGCGCCTTCCTTAGCACACTGGCCGCGCCAAGCACCTCCTAGCAGAGCACCCCACGCATTCTAGCGGGCTCTTCGGAAGCAACGTTTACCCTAGCGGTATAGAGAATAGTTTGTTCTTGGGCTCCTGCACAAACCAATTACCATTCTTGAACGCAGTAAACTTACGAACGGGACCTAACTCTAGCTCTATCAGTTTACATACATACTATTTTACTAATACGTCGCTACGCTTTAATAACATAAATTTATAATTAGGTGTATACAATTTACAGTATCCAAGTAAATAATATTTAATTTATTATTTATTGCATCACACTAATTTCTATCTATGCTAGGCTCAAGATAAAGCACCTGGGAATGAAAAAAAAAAACAGCAAAATATGTTCGCTAATTATACTTTCATAAAATCTGTAACATAAATACGAATGGTTCAAGTAAAAATTATTAGGTGTACTATGCTTATTTCTTTTTTTTTTAACACATTTATATTGCATTTAAGAACACATTTGCAGCTAGAACAAGATTTATTCTTAACATGAAAAAATTCAGAAACCCCTGCGATATGTAAGGAATTTATTAAATGTAATTTTCAAGACCCTAAAAACGCCCGAATATCTCAACCGCGCCATTTCAGCATTATCCTTTCGGGAAACCATTGAAAACCGGAATCAATGTTTAAAAGTTGGACATTGTTTGGTACAAATATAAAACTACAACTATTATTGCGTCCAAACCACCTTAATACAATGCATAATTATGTTATGTAGTCATCTTGCAAGACTTAAATGTTTTCCAAGCATTTGAATAGCTACTTCAGATATATGTACCTCCACAGTGCACAATGAAACTTAGGCATGCGGGTTAATAATGATACATGGAAGTGAGTTTAAATGCTATCATGAAATGATAACGAAGCATTAACTTAGTAGACAGCTCGAGAGGAATGATTTTATAAATAACTATTCCGTTCACCAAGTATCCGGGGCTACTAATCATCGCTAACAATTAATATAATAACTGACAATTAACTTACTTTAATAATTTGTGCCATTTTACAACAACAGATAAGATTCTAAACTTTTCTGCTTTCGTTATAAAGAAAATAAGTTTCCAAATACTGCGTTTAGGTTCCTGGCTGGTAGGCAACACGCTAGGGATTCGGCCCTGTGGTCAAATACGGATTCGGCGTTGTGGTCAAGTATGGATTCGGCGTTATGGTCAATTTGGATTTCGGCGTTATCGTCAACATTGAATTCTGCGTTATTGTCAATTACCGATTCGGCGTTATGGCATTCGGCGTTGTGGTATTTCGGCGTTAAGGTACTTTTGAGAAACACACATAAATTCATTTAGTTGTTTTCAGTTTGCTCATTTGGCACTCCCGCAGCAACATTTTTCGGCGTTATGGTCATTCGGCGTTGTGGTCATTCGGCGTTGTGGTACACAGCAGTTTTCGGGTCGTCGGCGTTGTGGTGAATTTGGAATTCGGCGTTATGGTATTCGGCGTTATTGTACGTTCGGCGTTGTGGTATTTCGGCGTTGTGGTAACGACCCACATCTCAGCAGAGGTCTTTGCATCCGCGAAATAAAAACTGTTAAGAGTTGAGTTTTTCTCTTGCTTTCAAAGAATATGTTCTAAATTTTTTGACGTGAAGTCTAATAAATATACGAACGCCGGCTGCACGCACGAAAAAGTGTCCCATTACGCTCATTTTTCCGTTACGCTGTGTTCCGTTACGCTGTCGGTGAGTACAGTAATAATAGGTTATGTTACAATTGACTAAAAAATTATGGTGATTTATATAATATTGATAATAGATATTTGATTACAGTTTATTTATATGAAAACTTGTTTATAATTATATTTAAACTTTATAGCTAAATGCCAGTTTTTAAAATTAATTACAAGTCATCTACTCGTGAACTGTTTCGTCGACTGTTTATAAAGTGAAGTGAAAAGTTAATGTGGTTTTCATTGCTTATTAAAACAACAATTTCGGCAATAAATGTTAATTATTCTTGCATTTTGAAAATCTGATTACTAGTATAATTTCAAGTATTTATTATTTTATTATTAAAATAATAATGATTCAATTTTATTCATAAAAGTAAGCAATCATTTCATCAATGATTTGTTATGACGTTGTCACGTTAAACTATCGTCCATAAACCGACTTTACAGACAACATATTTTTTTCTCTCTCTCAAATTCGACATAAATATCAATATAAAATCATTCTTTTTTTTTTTTTTTTTTTTTTTTTTTTTTTTTTTTTTTGTGAATCGACAAGAAATTGAAGGTTTGAAAACTCCATTTTACGAGGAACACTGAAGTCGCCTTCACTGGTAACTTGGTGTGAAGTGCGGTTCCGAGTGAGAAGTGCAGGCTGTACGTTGCGATTGGAACGTTTCGGGCGCTTTGCAAGGACGAGCAGGCCTCGCGGCCCGACAGCGCCCGGGCGTGCCAACCCCAGCGAAATGAAATCCCCCCCCCCTCTCACTCCTTCCCCGTAGGTGCAGCCGCTCGAAGGACTCCAGACGAGTCCCCTACATCGCCGATATTGGCGCTCCGAAATAATCCTCGTTCGAGGAAGAGGAAATAAAAAAAAAATAAAAGGAGCTGGTTGGGTAGAATGAAGAGTGAGAAGGGGTGTGGGGTGGGGTAAAGCGGCGTCGCCGAAAACGCGGAAGGCTTGCACAACCTTGGCCGATGAAAGGGACGAACCCCTCTTCCTCCGATGAAAAGGACCCCCCCCCCAAGATAAAGGCAATAGAATTTGGCATCCGGGAGTGAGACGAGGAGAATAGACGGTGAAAATGAGAGCGGAGCAGACACAGGGAGGAGGACGGGAGAAGGCCGCTAGAGGGGTTGAGGGAGGACGAGGGAGAAGAACAGAGACAGGGGGAAAAGAAGGCAGGACCGCGCACACAGAGACAAAAAAGGGGGGGGGGGGAGGCGGCCCTTTATTGCGGAATGTTGCAATCAGCAGGATAACGACTGCATCGTAGAACAAACACGGGGTGGAGTAAGGGGGGAAGAGGGAGGCGAAACACATTCCAAACTACCTCTCACCCCTTTGCCCCTTCGCCAAGGGACAATGGCGGACCTCAAACAATTTCGACCCCTCCACCCCCCTCCGTCCGGGACACCACGGCTGATAAAAAAAAATTGGCGCAAGAAGCGGCGGTTACACGTCGCGCGAAGCATTTATGTCTGGCCCCCGGATAAATAAGGAGACGAGATGCGTTTGCAACCCCGGAAACAGGGGGTGGGGAGAGCCAACACTACGCCCCCGAATGCTAAATAAGGCAGGCAAAAGGGCGGGTCAGCATTCATTAGAGTTTTCAACCCCCGCGACGCGACACATGAGTCCGTCCCGAGCAGAAACCACGAGAGGGTCGCGCCTGTCATTCCACACGAACCCGCACCCCCATTAACAGGCACCAGCGGAGTCCTCGTTTTCATTTGGCAAACAGTCCAGAGTGCAGATGTCGGCAGTCTCGAACCAGAGGACTTTTCACTGGATCGCGGGTTGTAAGATACGCCCGTGGAGGACTAGCGGTCAATGGCAAAACACGTCACGAAAAAGAATCACGAAGTGCACAAATATAATACAAGATATAATGATAACATTCATTTACCTCCTGTATCATTATCAGTTGTTCAGAAAGGTCCCTTTGTGTCTCTGGCAAACATTTTTAATTCTTTACCTAACCAATATAAAGTATTAATCTGCCTAGATAAAAAGAAATTAAAGGTTAATGTAAAGAAATTATTACACAAGAATTGTTTTTTTATAATATCAATGAATATTTTAACTCGTGTAGTTCTTTAAAAAATCATTTATAATTTATATAGGTAGTTGTTATTCAATATGGTGTGGTATGTTGTCTTTTTTGTATCATGTTTGTATCGTGATTATGATTTGTTAATATGTCGTATTTGTTTTTATCAATTTGTAATCTTTGTTATAATTTATATGTGCATTTATTGACGTTCTATATACCCCAATTGTGTTACATACATGTAAAGGAATCAACAGAGAGATGTAATTAAATAAATAAATAAATAAAATAACAGAACGGAATAATGTGCGACCTCGGAGAGATGTTGAAATTGCGGTAGCAGCAAATGAGCGCAACACATGATATCGACTTTACTGCACACGAGTTTGAGAAGTCTAAACCTGGAACCAGCGGAAAAAAAATTACAGGAATATGGCACGTGTCTGTCCATTAAATAAAGCACTTAGTTTCACAAAGAACTATGAGAGCCAACCCATTTTAGACGTGACAACGTCTAATAAATCGATGGACGCCGACTGCACACACGAAAAAGTTTCCCGTTACGCACATTGTCCCATTACGCTGTGTCCCGTTACGCTCATTGTACGCTTGCGCCGCATCTATCTCTCTTCCACTCGATTGGAACAACCATTGATTTGACTTTTTCGAGGTACATTAAACTTGAAACACTCCCATTAGTTTCCTACTTTTCATATCATCGTCCTATCCTTAACAGAATAACACAATTGGAAGAAGTTAAATAGCAAACATGTATCAAAGTTATAGTTAAAATAATCTCTTCGTTAAAGTAATTAACATGTTTGAATTAATGAGTGCAAATAAAAGTAAATTTATCAATTAAATTGTAGATTTCATTTCACTCCTTCTTTGTAATCCATACAAAATAGTGATAATTCAATAAAAATGATTCAATTTTATTCATAAAAGTATGCAATCATTTCATCAATGTTTTGTTATGACGTTGTCACGTTAAACTATCGTCCGTAAACCGACTTTACAGACAACCAATTTTTATTTTATGTGTGACATCTTAGCTCTCGGTGTACGGCATTTGGTGGGAGTAATTTCGTGAATGGAACGGAAATGCGTAACCAAGGTGCTGCTGTATGTGGCGGATGGCGCGAATCAAGTTCACAAAAGACAAAACAATTTTTTTTTTTTTAGTGTTAACTGTTTAGTTAGTTTAAACAAGGTCAACAGTAATTTAATCAAACTCCTTGTCGAAAATCAGGTTCAAAGTCGGGGTTTAGTATATTTTTTTTCAAGTACCTATATTTTATTTCGTTTTTTATCGGTAGAGACCGGAAAAATTTGCTGATTCAATTACCTCTAGGATAGCCTCCATTATCCTCTGCATTTCCTCAAGCAAACAAGTGTTTTCATTGGGTGCTAACTTGTGAGGCGTCTCCAATAGGTAGCTTGTGATTCGATGATTCTTTGGTCGATAATCTCTCATTGGCCCAAAGAGGTCAAGTTAAACTGCGAGCCAATAGCAAAACCAGCAGAATTGTACACGTGTTTGGATTTCAGACTATTCACGAAATTAATCCGCGAATTTTTCCGGTCTCTATTTATCGGAGCTCTCACTCCGGGCTCCGGAATTCCTACTCTCACTAGAGGCCACACGGCGTCTGATTGGCCACTGCCTTTCCTTCCGCGCGAGCGGAGAGCCTTCATTTCACAGACGAGAGAGCCACACCCGAAGTTCTCCGAAGTTCATGCTCGCTTTATTTTTTTCCGTACCACAACAGGTGTATTTATTTGGGGGAAACCGTTTACATGATTTCACAGTATCTTTAATGTAGCTATCCTAACCAAATAAACCGTCCAAAATGTTTTAAAGTATTTGTAATGTAGCTAACCTAACCTTATTTACCATTAGTTATCATGAGTTGTATATTTATTTACAATGAACCAAAAAAACCGAAGATGCACGATCGGAAGTTTGGCTCTCTCGTCTGTGAAAAAATGTCGCCGACCCTATAACTTAAAATTGTGAAAAAAACAGTAGAAAACTTATTTCCACACCGCGGGTACTTTTGATAATTAAATTAATATCATTTGCCATGAAAAAAATTACGGAAACTGTCAATATTTTTTTTTAACGCGATTTTATTTTATAGAAACAACATCGTGCTCTTATATGCATATATCGTCTGCGCTTAAAAAAATTTGGAAGGCTGAAACGCCAGTCAAAAAGTTGAAAGTTGGCTCATGCTTAAGTCTCGCGTGGTTTTATAAACATGTGTTTAATAAAATAATGTCGCCGTTGAAATTTTTTACGTGTTGCGTTTCTTACGCGCAGTTTACAAACGATACAGCGATAGATGCCACGGGAACATCGCGGGAGAGGAAAGAGGACATAGAACGTGGGTCGAAACTTCACGGTGGCGAAGGAGCGGAGATGGAGTAGCGGTCGGAGGAAAGGAAAATCGTGTCAGGGTTGGGGCTGGTGCGAGCACTCTTGCTCTTTACGCTACCAATCACGGCTCCGCCAATATTTGCGTGGCGAACTGCCTAACCGCCCCCCCCCCCCCCCCCAATCAAAAGACTCGTCCAGCTTCGCGGCACGCACGCTCGTTTCCAAAACACACTGACGCTGACAGGGTGCGGCAGTCTCGTATTGTGAAAGGGGGGGAGAAGGGGGTTGTTGTCTGTTTATGTGCGGAGTACAGCCAGTGGAAGAACGAGCCATATCCTTACTCGCCGCGCCAGAAGGCTCCGGCTTCATATACCATGTTTCATTTTTTTTTTCTGTGTCGATAAAAAAACTTTTTTATACATAATAATAATAATAATAATAATAATTTTCAAACCAGAACTTTATTAGTAAACTGTTTAAGTTTTTTTACCAGACGTGTAAAAACTCGGAAAATGTTTTCAATGAATGAACAAGACTTAAACAGAAAGAAAATTAAAAAAAACGGATGCGTGTTAGAAGTTATACATAGTTGGCATAGTAAAAGAAAACTTTTAATTTCACATGCAAATAATTAATAGATACCTAGAGTGATATAAATACGGTTAGTAAAGTACAAATTCAATTAAATTACAAAATTTTAAATACATACTCAGTATTAAATATTAATATAAACAAGTGTAACTTATACTTTGTGTGTCTCAGTATATTCAATAGTTAAAAGTTATTTGTAAAGTTTCCAGTATTAACTGTGTACATAGTAAGCACGATACAACAAAATAAGGTCAAATGATTGAATATTCGATTATCTATCCCATGATGTAAAAAAAATGCTTGAATGAAACATCAATTTAAATATACAATTATGCGCCAATTTTCCTTATAAATACTCAGTATTATTTCGATAAACGTATTATATCTATGCAAAAATAACCATAGCCATGTTTAGTACAAAGTTACAATATCTTGCTTGTAGTATTACTATGTCTAGGCAAATGGTTTCCAAATGAATCTTTTATAATAGTATAGACTTTTTTTCCACTGTATACCATTCACGCTAACCATAATGCTATAATGACCAAAAAAAGGATCAATAGAAAATGTACTTAATTCTCACCGCGACATAAGCCAGAAATAGCACCTACCTGCTAAAAGATATATCGCCGACAGATATTACACGTTTTAGTGAAGTGGAAAAGAGGGGCAGGGAAATAAAACGCACAATAATTCAAGGTACCAACGAAAGAATAAAAAAGAAAGAAATGAAAAACCTAAAAAAAATAATAATAATGTTCATGCACAACTAACTACGCGGTGATATTCATGAAACCAGCCAGACGCATAGCGTAACAAAATGTTGAAATTTTTATCACCAACTGAATTTGTAATAAAGTTAAACAAAGCCTCAAAGTACAAGCCAGAATACACAACATTCTCAATAAACAAACATTTCGTGTGATTTATAATTGTTTAAAAACCAGCCTTCTGTTGAAAACTGTTGTTTTATTTATTTCCGTCGAACCATTAATGAACAATGCATTGCGCTTCATTGCTATTTAAAAAAAATTATTAAGACAAACAAAACAAAAAGAAAAGAAAAATTTATAAATTTTTTATTAAACATGCTCTGGAAACAAAAAACTAACGCTTAAAAATATCGGAAGAACACATGATTCAGAATATTAAAAAAAAGTGTGATAAGGCAGAACAAGTATACATATTTGAAACAACCAAAACGTACGGTAACAAAAAGTAAACCTTTTTATTAGTTTCGAGAAAGAAAATTACTCCCACGCCAAATTTAAAAAAAAATCTCGTTTAGTAAAGTAATATTTTGAGGGGTTAACAAATAAAAAAATATAATTAAACTGTCTTACAATAACCACTGTAGAGAAAGGGGTAAACCCCGCCTAATAAAATGATACTACAGTGTCAGAAAACCGTGAAAATGGGGTGAATAGAAACCGGAGGGCTAAAAGAAAGTATTTTCAGCAAATCTTAAAAATTAATTTCAGAATTTGATAATTTAAATCTTCGTATTTAGTTAGTTATTCGGCAAAATTAATTATAATGATTTAAATTTTTTTTTGTATTTACATTTACTTTGAGTATTTTTTTCATCCTGTTATTTGTATTTACCCTATTCTTCGGTACCAGTTATAAACATGCAATTCGTACACTGAACAAATAACGATATAACTTAAAAGAGGATATCAAATAAAACTAACACATTTTCTTGAAGATAAAGCAACTTGAAATACGCCACGTAAAATAACTAAACAAGATTCCATATAGTTTAATTAATGTTTTTTTTTTAAGTTCACTAATGGGAAAAAGAAACAAAATAATTTTAAAAACTAAAATAAAATTGAACATGAAAACCATTCTCTTGTCTCGTTCAAGGATCCTACATTCTGCAAAACCAGTTTAAATAAAGGCGTTTTTAAATTTCTGTACTGTTTTATGTAATGTATTTTTGTTGTTTTTATTGTATTATATTAGCACGTAGCTAACCTAATATTCAATTATGTATTCATATGTCAAACTTCTTAGATCACGTCTATATACGGCATTTGGTGGGAGTGATTTCGTGAATGGAACGGAAGTCGCATGGGACGGGTAATGTGTAACCACGGTGCTGCCATTTGTGGTGGATGGCGCGAAACAAAGTTCACAAAGACAAAGGGAAACTTTGTAGTATTAACCGGTTAATGAATTTTTAACAAGATGGGCAGTATTTTAATAAAATTCTTGGTCGGAAATCAGGTCCAAAATCGGGGTTCGGTAATTTTTTCGAGTCTTTTTTTTTTCACTGTTATCGAAGCTGTTCAATTATATAGTTTACAATTTCGATCCTAAAATGGAATGATTCGTAGTCGACGTAGCTGCTCCGGCAGGCGCGTAAACTACGTGTGATTCGCATCCAGAAATATAGTCGAAAGCACACCATTTGAGTGCATTTAGTATTGCTTTTTATAATTTTATGAAGAATTCTACGTTAATTTTCGTATCCGAGTTTCATATCATATTTGAAATATCAGAACGCGTGAATTTGCTAATAATCGAGATTAGATGTTACACATCTTTGGCGAGTACTGAAGGACTAGCTCAGATTTTTTTTTTTTGTTTTGGTCACGTAACAATAATTGTATAGCAGCCAATAGCAGGAACGAATGAAAAAAATGGATAAATCTAAGTTTTTACAGGATAAAAATAAACACGAGCGAATCACGGGATCAACGCTCACGCAAGTAGGCCTGTAGTACGCCCGGTGGCTGCGTGGCGGGCCAATGAAGTAAACAAGATACGGGCGCTGCTGTTGGAGGGGGGGGGGGGGGGAAAGGGGCGGAAAGAAAAAAAAATCAATGGCCACATGAAACCGGATGCGAGACCGCACGGGCCTATCTTCCCGCGCACACCGGGGCCCCATTTCTCGGAGGTCAAATGGCACGCCCACGAAGCTATCTCAAACACCCCCCCCCCCCCCCCTTCACTCTTCCTGGCCGCACGAGAGGAAGAGAAACTTGGAGGGGGAGAACTACAACACAGCTAAGGATGCCTCGCGTGTTTGAGATAGCAGATAGAGCTTTCAGCCCAGGGGAACACTTACAGTTAAGAGGACGTCTTGGTCAATCAAAAATTAAAGAGTTTTTAACGACCCCTCTACTTCGTCGCTTTCACCAGTATCAAAAGGAAAAAAAAAAAAAACATTTGTAACATTAAACAATACCCTCTCAAAAAATAACAATTTCAATAGTTAAAGAGCAAACAATAATTAATTTCGTTTGTTAAATTTTTACAGATAAGCTACTAACGTCAAGAATTATCTCTGGAACACATTATCTAACCCAAGTATAGTGTCTTTCTAAAATTTATAGCCCTGACATTTTAATGTGATGTCTAGCTGCATTCACTTTTTTGAACTCGAATTACGACAGTAAACCACACTTTTTTTTTTAAAGGTGGGATACAAAGTACGAAAAAACTAATTTAAAACTTTTTTTTTAAGTTTATGAACTTAAATCACGTGGCCGAAATTCGACAAATTTTACTGTGCATGCACAAAGCGTTGATTGCTGCCTAGTCGGAAACAAAAGAACATCACAATAACCGCGTTTATCCATTACTTGCACGCTATCGGCAGGGGCAAGCACTTTTCGAGAAACGATCTGAACACTTATTAAACTGCAACAAGGTACACCCGCACCTATGATTCCTTCCTTGTGATTGGCAGCCGTCTGCGAGAAAAGTCGTTGCCTTATTCGACCGAGCCACTCAGGGCGGGTTTACTTGAGCACTGAATTACTGTGATTGGTTATGAAACGATCTACATAAATAGGAAATAAACTACCCAACCACGAAACACAGATGATGCTAGTGTTTTAACTTTCAACTGGTCTCGAAATCTTTTCGCGAAATCTGCATGCCCCTAGCTATCGGTATTTACTAAGAAGTTTTTAAAAATTCTTATTGAAAATTTAAAGACTTTTAAGGGGCATTCTACGATTAAAGACTAATTAAAGACCTTTTAAGAGTGACAAGGAGGTGTACGAACCTTGGAGGACGGTACATTGTATAACTACTTGTCCTTATATGATTACAACTGGAACTGCTTTCGAAACAGGCTGTGTTTACGTTAAATTTTGTACTTTTATTGACTGAAATGACTGTCATAATGTTTTGATGAAATTGAAACGAAAATTTTTTACAGGTTCATCACTAAAAAAATAATAATAATAATTCTTAAACATACACACGTCTTATGGTCTAAATGGTTTTCAAGGGCCGGTTTGAGCTGAAACACTAGTTTATCGCAAGTATCAGAGAAAGTATTTCAGCTGGAACACTAAGCATTTGGATAATGTTTAGTTTAACAAAGTTCGACGAATACCGCAAAAACTTGTCGCTGTCTAAAATTATTTCCTTGAAATAATTAGGGGTACTATAATAATTTACCACTAATATTTCTGACACGTCGTTACTCCCAATCATGTCAAATACGGTACCTAAATAATTTTGCCACATCAACAAGTTTTGCGGCGAGTGAATACATTATTTTATTGAAACATGATCCTAATGAACACAGAAATTTATTTTCTACACACACACACACACACACACACACACACACACACATATATATATATATATATATATATATTCTACATACATATTTATTTTCTACAAAATATTTCTTTGGAAACCATTTACCAGATAACAGTTTGTAATACTACAAGGAAAAACTTTGTAATTTTGTACAACACATTTGTATGGTTATTTTGTAAATATATTAGAAGTTTAGTATTTGGCAACAATACTGAATAATTTTTGTCACGCTCACGAAAAATTGCCGCAGCATTTTAAATTTTGATTGATTGTTAATACAAGCATAAATATTTAAAAAATGAAAAAAAAAAATTAACTTTATTATTATTATATGTTTATTAATGTTAATAGTGGAAAAATATCAAGGGGGCGGTTTACAATTAACTCTTAAGTAATGTAGGTATTGGGACAACACAAATCATAAATTTCCGTTCCATTTACAAAAAAAAAATTACCAACATTGTATTTAATTTTTTTTTAAACCATAAAATACAAATGATTAGGAAAACAGAACGTTAAAAACAACCTGAAACTCACTTCTTATCATAAAATAAGCTTTTCATTATTTTAGCATTCAAAAAGTGTCACAACAAGCCATGAAAGTATCGGAATAAAAGTTTTGCTTAATTTACGCAACTTTCATGAAGCTGTCGTACTGCAATCGTTGGGAACATTAAAGTTTGTTGAATTTTTCCCCTTTTAAGGGAAAGAGTTTCTATATTTAAAAAAAAAAGTAACAGCGTGAAAAATTTATCACGAGGGAATTGCTGTGGAGCAACTAAATCCACTTTTTTTTTAAAATTACATGTCACCAGCGAACGAACTCTAAACCCAAGACGTCAAACTAATGCGTCGTAATAAGAATAGCGTCCACTTATAAACTTTCAGCAATAATTTGACAAAGTTTAGAAGGAAAAAAAATTACGAACTGTATTACTTTCAATTATTTACTAGGATTTAGGCCTTCCTAAAAATTTTTAATTACCTTTAGATAAGAAAAATTTCGTTCCGAAATTGTTATATAACTGTAATTGAAAGAATTTAAACATGTTTAATGTAGGATTTCACGTAAGACATGCGCAGGCGTTACCTTAAAGCTGTACGGTTCTGGGTGCTTGGACAAAAATGTCAGTTTATATCATTAAAGAATCTACAGTCGCAGAAAATCTAAAGGAGGAAAAAAAATTCAAGTGAGCCCCCACAGAAGATAAAAACACGGCCAACAATTTTGGGACACTAAACAGGGGACACCAATTAAACATGCGGGTGAAATTATAACTAAAGTGTTGTCCACTAAAAACACAAATAGGTATAAATTATAAAGATAATAGTATAGAAACCTATGTTTTAAATGTATTTCGAACTGAGGTAAAATCCAAGAACAGAACTCATAAAATTTCTTAAACCAGACAAACTAAACAACACTGAAAACATTTTTCCCGACGTGCACTCTAAGAATCAGTGGCAGTTGCAATTGATATATCCCCCTTCCCCCTGAATTTATGAAGGGACATGAGGGTATTTCGGTGAAGGCAATCAATACCTATGTAATGATGGGTGATTCAAGATAAACTGGAATCACAGACCATAAAAGTCAGTGTGATTCATGTTGCGAATGATAATGCAACCCATGAATTTGAATACAAAAAAAAATTATTTCCCCCCCCTCCCTTTTTCAAATCCCCTCTCGAAATAGATTCCTGTGTTCACGACTGGTTAGAAAGTACAGTAAATTTTAAAAAAAATCAAATAATAATAATAATAATAAATGCACCCCAAATAAACGAAGTTTCACTAATACTTCAACATGACACTTGTGCGTTGATATTCTAGTTTAAAAAAAATAATAATAATTACCAAGTTATCCGTACATTTAAGAATATCCCTGAAAAAAAATTCTGTAACAGTGTTGATCGCAAACTTAATGTGATGAATATTTACACAGTAGTATTCGAACCTGCAACCCCAGAGACAGAAGTAAGGCGCGATGATCTCTAAACCAACCACGTCAGCCATTTCGGCGCACGAAGGGTGGTCACTGAATTCAAACTACATTTGTTTCGTACGCGACTTAAAATTCGTGTCCACGATTAGAGATACATTTCTGTGTTAACTTCCTTCTTTAACGCTTTCCGTCCCCAAGTTTTACAAAAGAAACCACAGCGATGTAACAGGTTTGAGATTACACAGCTTTAAGCACGGGAAATCAATTTTGCTGGGAGGGAATTTTTTTTAAAATCCTTTCCGCGAGCCGAAGAAACTTTAATGATCGCTCAGGAAATAATCTCCAGCATCATTAATTTGCAGACTGTTGGCGAATGAATTATAATCTTCGTAATCACAGAAGTAAAGCCGGCAGACATGATGCTATGCATTCGTAAAAATAAAAAATATATAAAAAAACTGCCAATGTTGAAATAAAATCTTATCCTCAAAAATCCGTCAAGAACCTGTTAAACTATGTCCAAAAAGTAGTAATACCGGAGTAATTAAAACGAAGGAATTTAAAGAAATTGAAAAGAAATTATTTTCAGGCTATTTGAGAGTAAAAACACTGCACCATCGTCTGTGGTACGTGATAGGGTGCCATTTCTTTCAGATAATTCCTCCTCCAACCCTCCCAACACACACACACACACACACACACACCACGAGGTTCTTGGACGACAAGCACTCGCTCAGAGGTCGCTTCTTGTTAGTCGAGCACTACCACGGAGACAGGGAGAGAGACAGAGAGAGGGGAAGAGAGAGACAGAGAGAGACAAAGAGAGGGAGAGAGAGAGAAGGGTGTTCTCCTCTGCATCTGGCACCCTCAGAGTCTGGTAAGAATGTTTTGGATCCAATAGTCTTCGGCTCGTATTAAATGAAACTATATTATTGCACAAATTAAATTACCGACAAGTAACTACCACGTGCTGGACTTAACATGAAAAGGCAGTGAATAGAAAATTGGGTTTTGTTCAAGTCCAGATTATTACGTAATCAGTAGGGGCAGGCATTTTTCGCGAAAAGATCTGAACCCTTATTAGTCTGCAACATGGTATACCCGCACCTGTGGTTTCTTCCTTGTGATTATCAGCCGTCTGCGAGAGAAGTCGTTGCCTTATCTGACCGAGCCACTCAGGACGCGTTTACTTCCGCACTGAATCACAGTGATTGGTAGAGCCCGGAAAAATTCGCGGATTCATTAGGCGATAGGCTAGAATTCAAATAAATATACCTCTTAGATGATTTTGCTATTGGCTTACTGTTAATCTGGACGCATCTCAACCAATTATAAACCCTCAATCAAAGAAGGATCGAATCACAGACAAACCAACTGAGGCGACTTACAAGTCGGCAGCCAATGAACTTGCGCTATTTGCCCGAGTGTACAGGGGTATGTGCAGTCTATCCTCAATGCCATCGAAACCGCGAATTTTTCCGGTCTCTAGTGATTGGTGTTGTTACAATCGATATGTACCTGGGAGAAACTCACCCAAACACAAAACACAGACGATGCTACAGTGTTTTAACATACAGCTAGTCTCGAAATCATTTCGCAAAATCTGCATGCCCCTAGTAATCAGTGATTAAAGTTGTCCTAGGACCTACATTATAATATTAAAGCTGCCGGTTGGCTACCGTTAGAACACCAATCACAGTAAGTCAGCCCGTTCAAATAAGTCAATGGCTTGTCTTGCAGGCGACTGCCAATCACAAGGGAGAAACCGCTGGCGCAGACATACCATATTGCAGTCTAATGGACATTAGAGATTTTTGTCGCACTCGTGAAAAATGCCTACCCCTAGAAATAAAGTGTTTGACGTATTTTCAAGCAAACTTACGTACTACACTCAAGACGTTAAGGTTTAATTTGTTTCAATAGCTCTCTTGCAATTCATTTGGGTCATACATTTTGAAAACAAACATTTAAAACAAGGTTATCTTCGAACCGTTTAAGGTCACGCAAATGATCATAATTGTGGACACTCGTGTGACTGTTTACAGCTATTTTCTATAGTAGGTAACAAGCCAATAGCTATGTTTTTAGAGAAAAATTTTCTACGAAACATGAAATGCAAGAGCGCTATCGTGATACATTTACAGGAAAAAACCCTCGAATGATAGCAATTGAAAAGAAAATTAAATAACCGACACAGAGTGAGACACCGAGCTATAAACCCGTGATACATTACACTGGTTCCTCCAAAACCCTAAAAACTGATTAAAGTAATATTGTGTACACTTTCACGGGCTTAATTTTGACGTGACAACGTCTTATAAATCTATGAACGCCGGCTGCACGCACAAAAAGCATGACTCATTGTCACGTTCCGCCTGAGCCGAGCGTGGAAGAACCGGCCAACCACCGTGCGAGAAAATATTCTATAATATCAAACAGGTTAGGGCGGGCTTTTTAACTAATTGTTCGTGATTATATTTAAACAAATAATTTAAATTAAATTTGCAAAAAGTGGAAATAATATTTGAATATTAAAAAGCATGCAATTTTTCATCAATGTTTTCTTATGACGTTATCACGTAAAATTATCGTCCGTAAACCTACTTTACAGACAAACAACCCCCCCCCCCCTTTTTTTTTAAATAGCGAAGCTACGGCCGGAATATTTAAAAAATCCGAGTAGAGGACTGTTTATTTCTTTTTTTCGGATTTCGTCAATAATGTTTAAGAGATTTTTTTTCCTAAAATTTTACTCGATACCTCTTTTGCTTTGGATGTTCCGCCATAAAATAATTTTCAACCGATATTCACTAGGTGTAAATAGTCGCGAAAGTGAATGTTATTACAAACGCTTCTTGCGGAAGCCTGTAGTTCGGCTCCAGTGAGTCCAGTTAAGGGGGTGCCTCCCATTTCAGGTCAAGATTTTGTATTATTTACAGTAATTACAGATAAACTAGTAGACATTTTTAATTGTTTAACTTTCACGAAATGAAAAAATATGTAAAGCGCATACGTTTTGCATGATTAGCTGCCAAAGTTACATTTTTAACGTTTTTGGGTTGTGCAAATAAGGAGAATTTAATTTATTGACAAAATTAAACTTTTTAGGTTTAACTGCAATTCCAATGGCTACTTCAAGAAATGGTTTGAATTTCTTTCAGAAAATATTAATTAATTTTACCTGGCATTTCAAAATTCTCAAATTTGTTACGATTTTGACAGCCAAGAAACATGAAACGAGTTTTTGTGAAAGAAATGCAAACCATATCATGAAGTAGCCAGCGGCATTGCTGTTAAACCTAAAAAAGTTTCAGTTCTGCAAAAAATTAAATTCTCCTTATTTGTAAAACCCAAAAACGTTACAAAAGTGACTTTGGCAGCTAATTACGCAAAACTTATGCACTGTATAATTTTTTTCATTTCGTGAAAGTTAAACAATTAAAAAAAAAGTATAAAAGTTGATCAGTGATTACTAGAGACCGGAAAAATTAGCGGATTCATTTCGCGACAGCCTAAAATTCATATAGTTCTACCTCAGTGCTGCCTCTGCTATTGGCTCACAACTCACCCGGATAACTCTGGGCCAGTGAGAAACACTCAACCGAAGCTGTGTCGAATCACAGGCCGCTACGTTGGGACACCTTCACAAGACGGCAGCCAATGAGAGGGTGACATTTGACCGAGTGTACGTAGAACTATAAAAGTTCATCCTGGAGGTCATTGAACCAGCGAATTTTTCCTATAGGTAGGGACAGGAAAAATTCGCGGGTTCAACGACCTGTAGGATGAACTCCATAGTTCTACGTACACTCGGTCAAATGCCACGCACTCATTGGCTGCTGTCTTGTGAGACGTCCCAACGCAGCAGTGTATGATTCAATAAAGCTTCGGTTGGGTGTTTCTCATTGGCCCAGAGTCATCCGGGTGAGTTGTGAGCCAATAGCAGAGGCAGCACTGAGGTAGAACTATTTGATTTTTAGTCTATCGTGAAATGAATTCGCGAATTTTTCCGGTCTATAGTAATCACTGATGAACTTTTATACACTTTTTTTAATTTTTTAACTTTGACGAAATGAAAAAAAAAATTATACCGCGCATAATTTTTGCGTAATTAGCTGCCAAAGTCACATTTTTAACGTTTTTGGGTTGTAAAAATAAGGAGAATTTAATTTTTTGCAGAACTGAAACTTTTTTTAGGTTTAACAGCAATGCCGCTGGCTACTTCATGATATGGTTTGCATTTCTTTCACAAAAACTCGTTTCATGTTTCTTGGCTGTCAAAATCGTAACAAATTTGAGAATTTTGACATGCCAGGTAAAATTAATTAACATATTCTGAAAGAAATTCAAACCATTTCTTTAAGTAGCCAGTGGCATTGCAGTTAAACCTAAAAATGTTTCATTTTTTCAATAAATTAATTTATCCTTATTTGTACAACCCAAAAACGTTAAAAATGTATAACTTTGGCAGCTAATTATACAAAAACGTATGCGCTGTATATATATATTTTTTTCATTTCGTGAAAGTTAAACAATTGAAAAAGTCTACTAATTTACCTGTAATTACTAGAGACCGGAAAAATTCGCGGGTTCAATGACCTTTAGGATAGACTGCAATATCCTCTACACACTCGGGCAAATGCCAACTGTTCATTGGCTGCTGACTTGTGAGTCGTCTCGACTGGGTGGCCTGTGATTCGACACTTCTATGAGTGAGGGTCTCTAATTGGCCCTCAGTCCTCCAGATTAACAGTGGACCAATGGCAGAATCAGCTATAAGGTATAATTATTTGAATTTTAGCATAGCACGTAATGAACCCGCGAATTTTTCAGGTCTCTAGTAATTACTGTAAATATAAAATGATGACCTGAACTGGGAGGCTTGCAGAAGCCAGGATCGCTCCTCAGTCTCGGCCAATGGCGTGGTCTCCCGCGAAGCCCGCCAAGTTCGAATCGGCGCGCTGCCGGTCGGGCGCCAGCGACTCTGCAGGGCTTCGCTTCCGGACGCACGTCCCTCGACGGAACAAAAAAAAAATTGGTTGTCTGTAAAGTCGGTTTACGGACGCTAGTTTAACGTGACAACGTCATAACAAAACATTGACGAAATAATTGCATACTTTTACGAATAAAATTGAATCATTTTTATTGATACATCACTATTTTGTATGGATACAAAGAAGGAGTGAAATGAAATATAAAATTTAAAAGATAAATTTACTTTTATTTGCACTCATTAATTCAAATATGTTTATTACTTTAACGAAGAGATTATTTTAACTATAACTTTTATACATGTTTGCTATTTAACTTCTTCCAATCGGTGTTATTCTGTTAAGGATAGGACGATGATAGGAAAAGTAGGAAACGAATGGGAGTGTTTCAAGTTGAATGTGCCTCGAAAAAGTCAAATCGATGGTTGTTCCAATCGAGTGGAAGAGAGATAGATGCGGCGCAAGCGTACAATGAGCGTAACGGGACACAGAGTAACGGGACCATGTGCGTAACGGGACACTTTTTCGTGCGTGCAGCCGGCGTTCATCGATTTATTAGATGTTGTCACGTCAAAAAAAGACTGCTTGTTTCTGCGTTCCCTGCACACCCATTGAAATGTTCGCCCCCCCCCCCACCACCCCCCCCCGGACTTTGCGAACATTTTCTGGTTAGCGTGGGTCAGGTTCGAGACGCATCACGATGGAGTTGCGCACTTGCATGCGACACCGAACTGTAAGTCTGCATAACTGAGTGTTGTGAGAGCGGAGCAAACACACGCCACACAGACCCCCATCTCCCCCCCCCCAACCTCAAAATTCACCTTCGCCATGGGCACGAGGCTCGCCCATGCGCGTTTATCGACGGCTTCCGGCATCGCGTGTCGTCAGATAGCGGCCGGGGAGATTTTTTTTCTCCTCCTCCCCTCACCCGCGCCCCTCCCACCATAGGAATTACGTTCATCGCCTCGCTGGTTTGTCAGGCGCACCTCGCCTTTCGACTCCACGGCTGCGATGGCCACAGGTCTCAGAAGAAGAAATCATGAGTGCAATCATTAAACCCGTCTTAAAATAACTCAAGTACATGTCCTAATGTTTGGCCACTGACTACGCAAAACGAGAGTACTCGTGTCTTCGAACACGTATTAGGGAATCAAAATGTCCTTGCAGTTGTGGTTAGAGACCGGAAAAATTCGCGAATTCATTTCGCGTCAGGCTAAAATACAAGTCGTTATACCTCAGTGCGGTTTCTGCTATTGGTTCACAACTCACCTGGATGACTCTGGGCCAATGAGAAACACCCAACCAAAGCTTTATCGAATCACAGGCTGCTACGCTGGAACGTCTCACAAGACAACAGCCAATGAGTGGGTGGCATTTGACCGAGTGTACGTAGAACTACGGAGTTCATCCATCCTACAGGTCATTGAACCCGCAATTTTTTCCGGTCCCTAGTTATGGTTGTTTCGTTTCAGAAACTTTTTTTAAGACAAAAAATATTTTGATATTACTCCCGCGAGTCATAATACGTTCAAACGGAAGTGATATTTTCCATATTGTGGGAGTTACAGCGATTTTTCTGTTTTTTTAAAAACCTTCCCCATTTATACCATTTTGGTCGGATATTGCCCATTAACGAACTCGACATAGATTTTTCACTAGTAGAATTTAGTATCACTTTGGAAGCGATTTGTGGAAAATTACGACGGTTATCTTGTGCACAAACAAGTGATATATATATATATATATATATATATATATATATATATATATATATATATATATATGCGTAAACCTTTGAGTTGACGATGGATTTGGGATCTATGGACCATGAAACGAAAAACTATATAAATTTTTTTCCAAAAGTAGACAGGTAGTATTTCTTCGAAATCTACCAAAAACTTCAGCACTTAAAATCTCTAACGTTTACCATGTCCCGACATGTTGTACTTTTAACATATAACTATGTAAATAAAATATAAATATGTATTATTTCTGGAAATATAGTTCAAAGTAATATATTTAAATGGTTGAATGTTGCGACACCGTGGATAATATTTTTAATTTTCTTTACACGTTATTTCAATTTTTGGACCCTAGAGATGTAAACTGGGATCCGGGGTAGTCGACGACGGGGGAGAGAAGGGCAGGTTGGCAGCCCTGCGGGCAGGCCGCAGCCACCTGTGCAGGTCGATACCCGTCGCGGCCCGGGGCGAGACACGCCGCGCCGGTTGAGTCACGGGCCCGCCGAGACCTCGCGGCGACCGCCGGCCACGGAGGTACTGGAGGGGTCAGCGTGCTCGGGAAAGTTGAAGCCAGGCGGCGCGGCAACAACTGGAGCCTTACGGCGCACTTAGCGGGTAATTGGATATTTTCACGTGACGTCTAATAATTCGATGAACGCCGGCTGCACGCACGAAAAAAAGGATGACTCGTTGTCCCGTTACGCTTTGTCCCGTTACGCTCATTGTACGCTTGCGCCGCATCTATCTCTCTTCCACTCGATTGGAACAACCATCGATTTGACTTTTTCGAGGCACATTCAACTTGAAACACTCCCATTCGTTTCCTACTTTTCCTATCATCTTCCTATCCTTAACAGAATAACACAGATTAGAAGAAGTTAAATAGCAAACATGTATAAAAGTTATAGTTAAAATAATATCTTCGTTAAAGTAATAAACATATTTGAATTAATGAATGCAAACAGTAAATTTATCAATTAAATTGTAGATTTTATTTCACTCATTCTTTGTATCCATACAAAATAGTGATAATTCAATAAAAATGCTTCAACTTTATTCATAAAAGAATGCAATCATTTCATCAATGTTTTGTTATGAGATGACGTTGTCACGTTAAACTATCGTCCATAAACCGACTTTATATACAACCAATTATTTTTTATATATGTATTTATTTCTACGTCTTCATCAACACATTCTGCTTATGTTATTTTATAATTAAATTCCTCGTATATGGAGTTTCCTTAAATAACCTGCAAGTTGTTTTGGTGCCCTGCGCAAAACAATTGGATAGTCCATATACCTGTGTGAAGCCGTATTTATACTGGCAGTTTTAGTACAAAAAATGCCTACGTGATCCATATTTGTCCGACAAAATCTGTGACGTATTTTTCGTAATTTCCGTGTTGCGTTTCGTCACCCACAAAGTTCCCATGGAAAAAAAAAAAAAAATCAGATTCAACTGTAGGTATAGTATTGTTACGAACTAGAGCAAGGCCGGGACACGTGGAGGTGCAGAGCTGGCTGGCGACTGCCGCAACATGATATGAGCCGCGCGCACCTGGAAGATAACAAGGATTGTCGCTTTTCCCGCTCCTTCCTCCCATTCCCCGCGCGGCGCCCGGCCTTTGACACGTAACTGACACCGGACAGCTGGGAGTTACGCGAGTCGCCAACACGTGTTTCGAGAGATTTCTATCGTCGTGGTGGCGCGGATTGACGCGACTGGCCTCGGCCGCTCTCGTAAGTTCTGGAATTGCGCCGGGGCCTATATATATGCCCGAGGACGCCGGTCAGGAGTCAGTTCGGAGTGTTCAGTCGGGAGTTCTCCCGCGGCGGAGTTTCCGGGCGATAGTGCCGCGGGTGCGGCAAAGTGGCGAAGTCCTTGGACGAAGGTTCCAGGGCAGGGAGTGAGTGAGTTCAGTGGAGTCGGGAGTTTTCCCGCGGCGGAGTTTCCTGGCGATAGAGTCGCAGGCGCGGCGGAGTCCCGAGCGAAGTTGCGAGCGAGGAATCGAGTGGATCCTCGGCGAAGGGAAAGTGCGTCGGCGGCGGCGGAGTGCGGCGACGGAGTCCCGCGGCGGAGATCCACGAGGGGTGTTGCGGCGAGAGTTGCGCCAGAGGTGCGGCCCAGCGAGGCGTGTGGAACGAGTGACTGGGGAATAGACCTTTCTTTAAGTGTAATTAATTATTTGCCATTTTAGAAGATTTTTGTAAGTGGCATAAGTAGTGGCAATAAATAAAACTGTGTAGCGTAATTACATCTTTAATTGGGCTATCCTTTACGAACCCGCGGTAAATCGTAACAGTATTAGGTAAGTGTGTATGGCTACAGCAACTATGTATGATGGAGCTAATATGTGACGCACTCAAACTATATCTCTTTTAAAAAATAAGGTCTGATATTTAGTCACTGGTGCTTCTCTCATTAACAAACATAAAGCAATTTTGAGACACACAATTTTCAAACGTGACAATGAAAAAAATAACGATATAAATTGTGTGCAGCCAGTTAATTAAAAATGTTTCTCCAAAATTAATTTTAAAGAAACGTGTTGAGCTTTATCTCTTCACTTTCACTTCGACCTTTCTTTATTATTCACTCTATGAAGGAAACAGATCTTCTGTCCGTACAAAATCTTAATAATGGACCTGTTTGCAAGTCATTCATATTTCTTTTTCAAAGCCTCTGTGACCATTAGTTAAATTTCTGTCCATACGACTGCCATTCTATTTGAATCCCCTCCGAATGTTGAGACCATTAGTTAAATTTCTGTCCATACGACTGCCATTCTATTTGAACGCCGCCTCCGAATGTGTGTGTACGAGGCACGTGAGTAAAAAAAAAGTATTAAATCTGTATGAGTAAAATTCTGTATTCTGGTTCTTTGTGCTTCATTTTTGAAAGCAGGATACGAGCCATCAGACACATAGAAAAAGTTTAGGAGAGAAGTCATGGAAGAAGTAAATAAATTCCCCTTTTTCACACATCAAAGCTTATATATATGTATATAATTCAACGTGTTTAAAATAACTGTAAATAAACATTTTTGTATGACGTGAACGTTCTAGACCACCTTTATTGCAAATATACTTATAATACGAAACTCGCGACAAACTTAACGTACAAATCTTTTTAAAAAAAAAAATGCCGAGCGTGATAAATATACGCAAATAGTGCATTCAAGTACATTTCTGGAGGCGAACCACACGTAGTTCCTGCACCCGCCGCTAGAATTCGCTGCCGGAGCAGCTATGTCGACTATCGAATTCATCAGTTTGCAAACAGAAATTTTAAAAATATATAAATATATAAATATGTTCCGATAAAAGTGAAAATAATATATATATATATAATCACTGGCTTTGGACCTGATTTCCGACAAGGAATTTTATGAAAATACTGCCCATCTTGGTGAAATTCACTAAAGAGTTAATCCTATAAAGTTTCCCTTTGGCGTTGCAAACTTTTTTTTTTTTGACTCGTGCCATCCGCCACAGATGGCAGCAGCACCTAGGTTGCTTTTTTTTACACAGTTCCGATCCTTGAGTTCCGTCGCATTCACGGAAATCACTCCCACCAAATGCCGTACATACCGAGAGCTAAGATGTTACACGTGGGGGAAAAAAAAATCCCTCGAAAAGGGCACAAGGTTTTTATTTTGCCGTGACGCCACGCCAAAAACCCCGTAGCTGAACCGAGCAGCGAGCGCTATCGAGAGGTTGAAGGTTTCACACGCGACAGTGTTGTGAGGGGTGGGGGGTGGAGGGGGAAGCCGGAACCATTAATCTTCGTAGCAAGGACAGCCAGCCACTCAATCTCTCTCTCTCTCTCTCACACTCTCTCTCTCTCTCTTCCAGCCGCGCCTACAACCACGTGAGGTTCCGCTCGTACGGCTGCGACAATTACCAACCTCGGACCGAACCCAGCGCTTGTGTGGAGGAAGGACTACACTTCGGTCCGGTCTTTGAATTCTACTTGCAACCGCGAATATTAATTTAAAATTGTATTTGAACACGAGCCACTGCTGGTTACATTGTTACGTAACTAGCTGTACCCTCAATAAAATGTAAAAAAAAATTGGTTGTCTGTAAAGTCGGTTTACGGACGATAGTTTAACGTGATGTCATAACAAAACATTGATGAAATTATTGCATACTAATAAAATTGAATCCTTTTTATTTTAATAATAAAGGAATAAATACTTGAAATTATACTAGTAATCAGATTTTTAAAATGCAAGAATAATTAACCTTTATTGCCGAAATTGTTGTAGTAATAAGCAATGAAAACGACGTTAACTTTTCACTTCACTTTAACGGAACAATGAGCGTAACGTGACACAGCGTAACGGAACAATGTGCGTAACGGGACACTTTTTCGTGCGTGCAGCCGGCGTTCATCGATTTATTAGACGTTGTCACGTCAAAAAAAAATGCATGAATACGCAAACACACTGAAAACTATCCTAAATAAACCGATGTCAAAGTTGAAATGCGCCCGGAATTCCGTGGCATGAATAAGTCAGTGAAAAAAAAAATTTTTTTTTGTCAGAGCATGGACGAACACAGAAGGCTGATAACGACGGGACAGTAGTAACAATAAAGATAAAAACAAAAAGGGCAAAAAACCGACCATTGACAACAAAACAACACAGATACGCGCAGGACAACACCACGACGAGACGACAGCACGGGCGAACACAGTAAGCAATAACTAGAGACCGGAAAAATTCGCGGGTTCAATGACCTTCAGGATGGACTCCAATAGCCTCTACACACTCGGGCAAATGCCACCTGTTCATCGGCTGCTGACTTGTGAGTCGTCTCGACTGGGTGGCCTGTGATTCGACACTTCTTATGAGCTTTGAATATATATACTGTATAGAAGTCGCGAGTGGATAGGATTTACTCTACGTTTTTCAGAAGCTTATGATGAGCAGCTTGGGAACTTCACCGCTGCAGTGCGCTGCCGTAACGCCCTGTATCGTCTTAGTTGTTATTTACACGTTAGAGCGCAGTGCTGTCGCCCGCTGTCATTCCCCGCTCCCCTCATCCATCATTCACTGCAGCTCAACGTCGTTCAACGGGAGGGGGAAGGGTTGTTTGAAGAGTTCGACACTTGTCCGCTAGGGACCACCACAAGTCGATGCCCTAGAGATGGTGGCGATTGCGGCGGTGAATTAACCAACTACCTCAAAACCGTATTAGAAATTTTAACCTGGGCTGGCGACTTCTATACAGTATACATATTCAAAGTTATGAGTGAGGGTCTCTAATTGGTCCTCAGTCCTCCAGATTAACAGTGAACCAATGACAGAAACAGCTCTAAGGTATAATTATTTGAATTTTAGCATAACACGAAATGAATCCGTGAATTTTTCAGGTCTCTAGCAATAACTAAGACAAAACAGTTGCGACATTTCGGGCACAAACGGGATGGAAAAAAAAAGTCGATCGTCGCAACCGCTAGCGGGATCATGCATACCGGAAAATTCAATCGCAGTGCACGGAGAGTGATATTATTTTCGGAGAATGAATTTTTTATAGCAGCAAATGCTGAAGCTAGATGTATTTGAAATAATAAGTCCGATAGCCCGATCCGTTGAGATAGTCAGTGTCAAGTTTGAACAAGTTGCGACCTGTCAGACGGGTTCAAGAGCCGGAAGAGTGAGGTCGTGTTTACCGTGTCTGTCGCGCGTCATGGACAGACCCGGAAATTTTTTCATATTCGTCTGGTCCTAGGGTGTAATTCTACATCATAGGTGTGTTCAACCTATTTTCGCTCTTTCATTGGTTGTTTTCTTAACGAGAACCAAAAGAATCCGCGAAATTTCCGTGTCTCTAATGATTGGACCACAAATATCTTACCAGTCCACGACCAGCAAACAGTGAAGTGGCTGAATCACGTAGATATACTCAAAAGAAGGGGAGGTTCAACAGAGAGAAGCCAAACAACAGAAAAGCACATTTGGGGAGAGTATAGGTACATAGGTGTGAATTTCAGCCATGAACCAAACGAAACAGCGAAATTTCCGGGTCTCTACTGATACATATCATCAGTATTCGGCACGGTCAATGAGGTATAAACATATCATTGCGCAACCGTTTATGGCCGTTCGAAAAAAATATTACCACGTAATGCTTAGCGAGCGATAAGTAGATTCACGCACCAGTGGATGATGTTTTCCCAACAGTTGTGTAACCGGACCGTGTCTGGAGTCTGTAGTATTTGGTTTCGTAGACTACAAACACTGTTCCCACCGAACCATGGAGCTCAGATCGCAAGACATTTGGCCCGCACTATACACTGAGCGAGTTTCCCAGCTACTCGTCCCACGAGTCCGCTCCGCCGCTCTATCGAGTCCTGCACGAGTCAAGTTGAAGAGCAATCTTCCCCGCTACATAGCTCGCCGATTTCTATGTCTTATATTGTACGTTCAGGTCACACAAGAAAACAGTTCCAGTGCCAAATTTATGCTGTAGCAATTAAACAGTTAAAACGATAAACTCTTGCGAGCGAGTAAATCAGTTTCACCGACCCTGTGCACTCGATACTCGCTGAGCTAGTGAAAGCACGCGTACACGCACTTTCTTCCCATCAATTTGAATTTTGTTTTAAGTCAATATTAGTTTTTGGGACAGTTCCTACGAATGAAATGCAAACCTCGTAGACAGCTTTATAAAACACTTTATTTGCTGTTTGTAAAATAACGGTCATACATAATTGAAAATCATTGTACGAACTGCATCGTGATTCCTGTGTTTCCACACCCGGGCAAAGCATAGAATCCTCATTATTTATTGGAATTTTAAAAATGCCATAAAAAATTGATATAGATAGCCACATAATTGGATTTAATCATGTGTAATATATTCACTGAAATCGGTATTTGATTTCTTCAAACATTAAATTTTCTCGGTAATACGTTTTTTATACTTTTGCCCAATTAAATTTTTTTTTTCATTTACGTATCTTTCAGGATATCAAAAAAAAATCATTATGTTATTCAAACTTAAATTTTAGTTGGTAAAAAAACTGATATATTATTCTTACAACTAAAATTATTGCGTATGTGTGTTTTTTTTTTTTTTTTTTTTTTTTGTTATGGATTACTTGTTTCCTGAATATGTGAATTTGTAAAGTACAGCAAGAAATTTTTTTTGTCGTCACTGTTAACTAGGTATGCGCTGTGACTGGTAATGATCACACGATACACGAGCAAAACCACGCCCAAAAATTAAAACGCACATCTACAAACTACAATATACAAACTAAAACATTCTGGATCACAGAAATACGTATATCTTTTACTTCGGATGCGAGTAATGAATGACATGGGCTCACGCAGTTCGGCTGATATGAATATTTCCACATGTACTAAGATCACCAGTCACATAAAAGTCACTGACTCGTTGAACGGACTCCATGTTACACAACAAAAAAAAAAAGAAAGAGATAGAGAGCGATAGAGAGTATTCGCAACAAAAAAAACACACCTCTAATGACGTCACGTCACGCAAAACATGATTGTTCCACTTCGCCAACAACCCGGTGTATTTTTGTTTTGTTTAACACGCTGAGAACGCCTACGAAGCAGAGAATAAATTAATAAAATAAAAAAAGCTGTGTTCGTAAAAATTCGTACGTTTCACGCCACTTCCCCGGAACAAAACAACAGGTTCTACGTGAAGTTAAAAGCCTCTCTCCAGTTTTCCCTTTATGTTCTATTCTAAGGTCAGAGTATCAGCTTTATAATTCTCCCCCGCACCTTTTTTTTTTTACTTCGCACTTTCATTCCCGCACGTAGCTTCCGGGAAAGGAGAATTACCTGGCGGAAGACAAATTAGACAAAACACTTCATAAACGTAGCATTGTCTACGTAAATTTACGGGCACAATGTGCACTTACTGACTCGGAACTTGAACCCACAAGAATAATTTTAATATATAATATTTAAAAAAAAAGAACTTTCAAAAACTGGTAAAGACTCACGCAAAATAAAACAACTGTTTATTCCACGAAAGCTTATAACAAAAAAAAAATTGTTGTCTGTAAAGTCGGTTTACGGACGATAGTTTAACGTGACAAAGTCATAAAAAAACATTGATGAAATGATTGCATACTTTTATGAATAAAATTGGATCATTTTTATTGAATTATCACTATTTTGTATGGATACAAAGAAGGAGTGAAATGAAATCTACAATTTAATTGATAAATTTACTTTTATTTGCACTCATTAATTCAAATATGTTTGTTACTTTAACGAACATATTATTTTAACTATAACTTTGTACATGTTTGCTATGTAACTTCTTCCAATCTGTGTTATTCTGTTAAGGATAGGACGATGATAGGAAAAGTAGCAAAGGAATGGGAGTGTTTCAAGTTTAATGTGCCTCGAAAAAGTCAAATCGATGGTTGTTCCAATCAAGTGGAAGAAGCAAGCGTACAATGAGTGTAACGGGATAAAGCGTAACGGGACAATGAGTCATCCTTTTTCGTGCGTGCAGCCGGCGTTCATCGATTTATTAGACGTCACGTCAAAAAAAAAAGTGCTCGGAGGTTGAAATACGTGTTTCTTACGACGATCCAGTTATTTGAAATAAAGAATAACTCTTCGTTTAGATATTTAAGGTGAATAGTACGTTTGAAAGTCAGTAAATTTACTTTAATTTCGAACAGTGTGAACGCATGAAATAAATGCCACTTCTGCAACCCGGTTTGTTAGAGGCTGCAAATGCAGTGGTCTTACGTAAAGCATTATTCACATTAAATAAACAAATACAAAGTTTTAGAGCAAGCATTTGTATGCAGCTATACCTCAAAATCAAAAATGGCGGGAACTAAGTTTTCACAAAGAAAGAAAAAAACACAGTTCAGGGGCTCAAAACAGTAAATAGACGTTTCCTCTGTGTTAAAAGAAGTTTTTTTTTTTTTTTTTTCCACGAAAATCATCCACTAGTTTGACTGCAGTTCTTAGTATAAAGTTAGTTCAAATTTAATTTAAAAATGTTTGGAAACCCTGATAAATTATACTGTTAATATAAATCACGGCCAGATAGAAAACACAGCAATACCATGCACATAGAGACGTGCATTATGGCATCAAATACGGTCTACATAAAATTTATAGAAATAATCAAATATAACCTTAAAAATTGTCTTTCATAACATAAACTTTCTCTTAAAACAAAACTAAAATATATTCAATTCACCCGTCATTTTTAACGTAGCGTGTTCACTAAGACGCTCAAATGTTGGATAACTAAACTTGAGTTGCTGCCAACTTAATAAAACCGAAACACGGCCATTTTTTTAAAACAAAGTGCAGTTACAGGCAATTACTTTTTTTTTTTAGATACATTAACCGTCCACGACCATTATTATGCAACGAGGAATATTGATTTTAAACAAATACATGTGTATACACCATTTATGTTTTATGCTGGTTGTCGCAGAAAAACCTCAAGAATAGGCAACAAAGAAGAATACACACACTAAAGCAAACCAACATTAGCCGTTGTCACAAGTAACCTGCCTAAGATAGTAACAGATGATTCCATGGAAGGATTCTGGTCAGAAAAGGCTATCAACGGGTTACGCATTCTAGCGGACGTTTCGCAAACCATCGATACAATAATTGTTACGGCAAAAAAAAAATCCTAGAGATAACAGCACCGTCGCACGCATTAAATGGCGTTACTTTAATTTTTTGACGTGATAACGTCTTATAAATCGACGAACGCCGGCTGCACGCACGAAAAAGCATGACTCATTGTCACATTCCACCTGAGCCGAGCGTACAAGAACCGGCCAACCACCGTGCGAGAAAATCTTCTATAATATCAAAACAGGTTAAGGTGGTTTTTTTTAAAGCAGCAATTTAAGAAATTTGATATGAAGTTATCACGTAAAATTATCGTCCTTAAACCGACTTTACAGACAACCTCCTTTTTTCAAGTTCTTTTTAAGTTGCGAATATTTCTTGTCATGACCATTGAAGTGTACAAGTAGGGATAGGAAAAATTCGCGGGTTCAATGACCTGTAGGATGAACTCCATAGTTCTACGTACACTCGGTCAAATGCCACCCACTCATTGACTGCTGTCTTTTGAGACGTCACAACGTAGCACCCTGTGATTCGATAAAGTTTTGGTTGGGTGTTTCTCATTGGCCCAGAGTCATCCAGGTGAGTTGTGAACCAAATGCAGAGGCAGCACTGAGGTATAACTATTTGTATTTTAGCCTATCGCGAAATGAATTCGCGAATTTTTCCGGTCTCTATGTACAAGATTTACTCCAGGATAGTTTCGCTACCACAAAGGTTCATTTGGCACATTAATACGATTTGGTACGTCATCCCGATATATAAAAAAAATTGAATATATACGAGTTAACGGCGTCAGACGCGGGCCCGCCATCTGGACGAGTTCAACGGGAAAAAAAATCGAGCTCTGCGCATGCGCGGAAGTTCCGATAGATCACGGATATTGACGCCAAATTATCCGTTCCCTGGCCGTGTCCTATCGTGTGCTAGGA
Source organism: Bacillus rossius redtenbacheri (assembly GCF_032445375.1). Lineage (NCBI taxonomy): Eukaryota > Metazoa > Arthropoda > Insecta > Phasmatodea > Bacillidae > Bacillus > Bacillus rossius. The sequence goes on along the minus strand of NC_086340.1, from coordinate 11,313,011 downwards.
ATACGGCCAGGGTACATAAAAAGATGTATCACATTCAAAAGTCACCTAAAACCTTTAATTTTTGTGTCTTGGAATAACGGCCGAGGAATTTCGCCATTGCCTGAAAAAAAAATAATTGGTTGTCTGTAAAGTCGGTTTACGGACGATAGTTTAACGTGACAACGTCATAACAAAACATTGATGAAATGATTGCATACTTTATGAATAAAATTGAATCATTTTTATTTTAATAATAAAAGAATATATACTTGAAATTAAACTAGTAATCAGATTTTTAAAATGCAAGAATAATTAACCTTTACTGCCGAAATTGTTGTTGTGATAAGCAATGAAAACCGCATTAACTTTTTCACTTCACTTTATAAACAGTCGGGTGGAAAAGAGAGAGATAGATGCGGCGCAAGCGTACAATGAGCGCAACGGGACACAGCGTAACGGGACAATGTGCGTGACGGGGACACTTTTTCGTGCGTGCAGCCGGCGTTCATCGATTTATTAGACGTTGTCACGTCAAAAACCAACAACGGTGGATCAGAAATCAAGATGGCCGGCCAGGGAACTCGAACCCGAGTCCGGTGTCTCTCTCTCCCCCCCCCCCCCCCCACCCATGACAGTTACGCCCTACGAGACCACCTCCGGCCCGACAGCCACGGAAGCTACATGCTGGTCCTGCTAATGAATATGTGTTTGTTCTAAGGGCCCCTCCCTGACAAACAGATAGGATGGCGGTGGAAAGGGAGTGAGGGGGGCGGGGTGAAGTCCAATATTGACATGATACACGGCCATTGGCTGCGCGCCCCTCCAGCCACAGGCCGACCCGACAATACGCCCCATGCTATTGTCTGCGGGGAACACACCCCTACCCCCCCTCCACTCCACAACCTCCTTTTACCAGACACTGTCCTCCGCATGCGGGGAGACACAGGAAGCATTCAAACGACAAAGCAAAACCATCGCAAGGGTTTTAACTCCCGTACAGCCACTGTCTGGCGCGGCGCGAAACGGTATGAACGCAATTTTGCAATCTCCTGCGGAGACTCGCGAAATTAACATCGTCGTTGTTGTTCGAGAGCAGGCTGGCAGGCTTAAATCAACCCCTTCGCACTCATTGTTTCGCGGTTGAGTTCCATTTCAAATTTACTGGCCTGGCACTTATGTTCTTACAAAGTTGTGGTTTCAAATTCATTCGTACCTAACAAATAAATTAATAGTGCTAAGTAAAATTCACGTCCAAATTCAGCTCGTGGATATTTTACAAGTAGTACGTGACAAAACGAAAAAAAAAAAAAAAATCCGCTATGAAAAACTAATTAGTATTAAGTTAACTACATACTAATACAGCAAAAATAAAATTTAAAAAAAAAAACAGTTCAATACAGAAATTAAATATAGTCTTTAATTAAACAATTTTTACTGAAAGATACAAGTGAAATACGAACGTCGAAGCGGTTCAACATCAAAAGCCTTGATGATTTATAATTCAGTTTATGTTAACGGATCCCCGTATCGCTTTTCCTTGTGGGCAGTGTTCAGGCAACAGTATTGTAATCATTTATATTTTACGTGAAATACTCTGTAAAATGTATAAGTTACTTTATATATTTACTGCAAATTTTAATTATTCTGTCAGTCCAAACTTTAGACAGGTAGAAAGAAGTATTATATATATATATATTATATATATATTTATATAATATATATATATATATATTTGTGAATGGCAGTCTTTAATATTACTTAGTTGTATTTATTGGCAGCAGTATTTTTATTTCCCGATTACGTGCTCCCCGTTAGCTTTATTATTTACTCCGCTGCTTTTACATTTAGTTTTAGTATCATCGTTCTCGGGAGTTACCTTTTTCGTAAATGGATTTTCGCGTTTATTTCAAAAGAGTTTTTTGACGTGACAACGTCTAATAAATCGCTGAACGCCGGCTGCATGCACGAAAAAGTGTTCCGTAACGCACATTGTCCCGTTACGCTGTGTCCCGTTACGTTCATTGTACGCTTGCGCCGCATCTATCTGTCATCCACTCGATTGGAACAACCATCGATTTGACTTTTTTGAGGCACATTAAACTTGAAACACTCCCATTCTTTTCCTACTTTTCCTATCATCGTCCTAGCCTTAAGAGAATAACACAGATTGGAAGAAGTTAAAGAACAAACATGTATAAAAGTTATAGGTTAAATAATCTCTTCGTTAGAGTAATAAACATATTTGAATTAATGAGTGCAAATAAAAGAAAATTTATCAATTAAATTGTAGATTTCATTTCACTCCTTCTTTGTATCCATACAAAATAGTGATAATTCAATAAAAAATTATTCAATTTAATTCATAAAAGTATGCAATTATTTCATCAATATTTTGCTATGACGTTGTACGTTAAACTATCGTCCGTAAACCGACTTTACAGACAACCAATTTTTTTTTTACAGTTTGCTACTCCGACCGGCGAAAGGTGAAGGTGCGTTATCACGGCTTCTAGTGCTGATAAACTAGTAGGGGTGTCCACATCCTGTAGTGAATGCAATAGGCTCCATTGAAGGAGCTTTGAAAAAATATCTATTACCACCACGTTGGTTCGCGCGGGAGATAGAGAAGGAGAGAAAGAGAGAAAGAGAGAGGAAGAGAGGTATATCAGAGAGGTAGTCAGCAGGAGGTACAAACGTTGACGGTTTTAATCCGCCGTCAGTCACGCCAACTCCACGAGCAGGAAAGAGTTCGCGCAATACGACATGTAGCTTTAAATGCTATTTTGATAGTGACGGAAATGAAACGAGTGAATTATATGCCATTTCAAACGCCGTAAATTTCTTTCAACGTATATGGCACACAAATATTTTTTTTTTGTCATTTTGCCAATATTTGTACCTTCATCAACAAAAGCTACACGAACCCGTTAGCCCGTTCGTAATTAAAAAATACATTTATTATTTTTTAAATGTGAAATTTAATTGAAGTATTGTGTAGATGTGAATTTGTGGTTAAGATAAGATCTCCATAGAAGTAACGCAGCATCCAAGTTAAAAACACATTTAATTAGAACATTTAAACTAAAAAAAAGCGACCCACGTCTCCTACTAGAAACCGCGACTGTCGATGGAAGTGTACAAGAAGATGCGACACAGTCTTGTAGAAGAAAAACACCTGTATGAGTTAGTCTCAAGCAATGCCAGATTTTTATGTACTTGCCAGTTCCAGATATTTATGAAGAAATATTTAGATAATATAATTATAGTAGTACAATTGTGTGCGTTACCCAGCTGTGAAAAAAAAAGATCCCTTGTGACCATGACGAAATCAGAAATAAAATTAATTTTGACTGTCAACAAATAAAAATGGCGCGTAGACTACACCTGACGCATAAGAAAACAAGATTTATTCATCGTTTACATAGTAAACCATCTTAGTTTATGACTTGAGACCACGTCCTTGTTAAGAATGATGTGCTAGACGTTTCGCCGTGCCTTGTTGCAGGCATTATTAAGGGGCCAGCCTCGTCAGGGGTGTATGTGTGTTAGTGAGGCGGGATGATAAGCGCGACGCTCGCTGGTATTTCAAGCGCGGTATAGTCTCTAAGCGCAAGGCTCTGAACAGGCGCGCAGTCTTCTCGTCGTCACAGGAAAACTGTGAAATTTGAGCGGTGACCGTAACATTATATGGCGGCGAAATGAAGATAAAGGTGTAATGCAAGTCCCTTAAGTACTTTCAAGAATCTGTACCGGTTGTTTTAAGTCTAAAAATTACTCTGAAAACATGCGTTTTTGCCATTTTAACTCTTCCAAAAATAAAGTTTGAAAATTTAATCCGAAATCAAAAGTACTTTTCGGCCCTCAGCGAACTCTTAAATGCTTTTCGTAATCAGACCCCACTCGGATATCATGAGTAGTTTTGAAATCGCGTTGTTTTTCCTGAAGCTCTGCGCACCGTGTGTGTGCCCGGGTAGGCGGGGCCCTTAAAGGCGATCAACAAGGTGTTAATATACACATTTGAAACGTCAGGGTGTCAACCCAGGATCAGTTTGTTGTCTCTGCCCTGTTAAAAAGTATAGTAAACTGAGATGAAGTACCCGGCGTTATCCGAACTAAACACATCATAATATAAGGAACATCACTACCGAGTTTCAAGTCTGTAGGACTTGAACAAAAAAGGGAATTTGCGTTTTAAAGTCTGACTGATTGCACAATGTCGGTGCATCAAGGCAACGCATCAGCAAAAACCGGGACGCCAATCTTCAGCTTCATTTTGTGGGAAGGCAGGTAACTCCTAGTCAAGACGTGGAGGAACCACTAAATGACAGTGACTAAGTTCTAAACCAAACCGTTATTAGCGCCTTTGGTTCGCTAGTAGCCGCGAGCTTCACTAAGCGGATGGGTTTCGCCAAGAAGGATAGGAAGTTGCCAGAAATTACTATATGACCGTGTGGCGGACATAGAGACTTGACACAAATTCAATGTTTGCATGTCTATGACCTACCTCCTATGATTTTCTATTATGAAACTAAGTTTACCCCTTGTTTACTCACGTATGGAATTCTATAATAATATGTAGTCTGTCACTCCCCAGAGGTGTCACCGTAGAAGAGCTAATGGCGCCAAACTAAAATTCAGCTACAACACAATCTCCCTGATATATTTTAATTTTCGCTATCAACAACATCTGTGTTCTACAGATTCCGTTACCGCTTTTTTTTTTTGTTACACTTCGATGACGTCAGTGCCTCGACTTTTCCTACCGGCTGTATTGAAGTTTCATTGCAGTATTCAACGATTCACTTGAGAGCGATGAATGTAAATAATAAAATAAACTGTTAAATAATTTCGCGTTCAAACAACGAAGAACGCTGTTTACAAATTATCCAAGAAACTTCCGTAAATTTAACGGACACTTGGTTCACTTACTTTGAACATGAATCCAAAAGAATATTCTTGTCATATTAAAAAAAAACACCTGGTTAAGACTACAATAAGAACAGCCTTCTTTCGCTTACATGTGTGTTCATCGTTGTTTAGAACAAAATACACGACTCGGAAGTCTAAATACGTAGTTTCAGTTATTTGAAATTAAGAATGAACTCTTCGTTTGTTTGAGTTAAATCCTTCATTGAAAAGTCCGTTAAATTTACTGTGATTTCTAACAGTGTGCACAACAGAGGTTCTCAATGTGGCGAAAAATATTCTGCAAAGTCTTACAGTTGTTCTTTAAACTCTCTAAAACTTAATCGTTAATGCCTTGCTTCAACTACTTCCCCCTACCCCTTCAACAACTGATTTACGTACTCACTTTTCGTTACCGCGTGATGGAAGTCATCGTTCGACATTAACTTATCGGGAAGCTTAACATGTCCATCAAGTTCTGTCCCTGCCCGAACACGCCCGAATATTAACCTTCGGTGAACCTCGGGTTTATTTATATATATTTATATTCCTCAGTTTATTTTAATAGCTATACTAACCTAACTAACCATCCATAGTGTTTTAAAGTGTTTTAATGTAGCTAACCTAACCGACCACTTTTTAATATTTGAATTCATTTTTCCTGCGAAAAAAAATAAAACAAATCCCGAAGTTGGCCGAAGGTGAATATTAGGCCTTGTTCGGGCAGGGACAGAACTTGATGGACATCTTAGGCTTCCCTTAACTTATCCCCACCCCAAAGAAGTTTCGCTTCAAAAAAATAAACGACGCTAGAATGCAACAATTGCACACAAGAGGATGAAGACGAGACGCAGCATAAAAAAAAAGCAGAGCAGCCGAAAAACCATTAGCCGGGTAAGCCCGTAGAAAACAATAGTCCACACCAAGATGGTCGCTACGAGAGAGAGAGGGAGAATTTTGAAGGAGGGTTTGTGGAGGGGAGAAGGGGGAATTCTCCCGGCATTATATAGGCCGGTGTTGCAGTCCGGCTGCGATTACTGTAATAGAAGCCAGCGGGGGCAATCGATACCTCGGGCACGCACGGTACGTGAGAAGAGGAGAAGGGGGGAAGGAGGTGTTTTGGGGGGGGGGGTGTAGGGGTGGGTTCTGCATCGACCTGCGCCGCCAGCTCTTAAACCAACACGCCACGTAAGAGGCGACCGCTGGATGGTGGTTGTGGGGGGAAAGGGGGGGGGGGGGTTTAAGGGGCCGTTGGAGCAGGTACTGTGTGTGTAAGTAGAGGGCAGGGGGAGATATTTTACTTTGAAATTCGAGCGACGGCGCGGAAGGGGCAAACGGCGGTGGGAAGTACCACGACGTGTGGTCCCGCGGAAGGTCATCTTCGTCGCCGGGGGCCCCGCAAGGGATGAAAGGGCCGCAGCAACCCTCGAGCAATACCCCCCCCCCCCCTCCCCCCCAACCACGCGCGACAAAGATACCTTCCGTCTCCGCCGAGGAAACGTTCGAAAAAAAAAATTCCCTTTCGGCACCGCCTACAGGCGTCGTAGATATCGAAGTACCTTTTTTTTTTATCCTGAAAATATTTCGGGAACTTCTACAAACTTTCGGAACATATCAATAACTTAATGTGCATAACATATTTTTATGTTCTCCAATATTATAAAATGATCGAAAAAAATCACCAATATTTTTTTAACTCAATGTATCCGGCATTCATTAATTTACAACGCAGAACTGAATAGCTTAGAACAGATTTAATAGTATATGCCAACAACTAAGGTAATAATTTAATTTTTTTTTACTTTCAAACACTATTTTTCATCCCTTGCACTAAAAACGTGGTCGTATTTTTTTTTCTTTGCACCAAGGTTTCAAATAATATTGAATGGTTTAAAATAAATTTTAAAAAAAATTGATGCTGAGATATTTTTTTTTTTTAACTATCAAACCCATGTTTTACGGTTTTACCAAAATATGTTTCAGCGCCAAAGATTTAGATAAAGTTTGCGATTCGTACAATAAATTATGACGGATACAATAGTATATTTATTAACAAAAGTAATGATTTTTTTTTTTACTTTCAAACCTTGTTATTTCCACTCTTGCAGTAATGGTTGGGTAAACTAAAATTCGATCGACATTCAGAGCAGTTTGTCTCGGTAAAATAAACTTAAAATAAATAAATAAAATAAGTAGTCTGTATTCCGTGTTCATTAGTGTCTGACGCACCAGAGTGTGAAGTATTTTGACTCGTCTAACTTATAATCCTCCAAGCTGAAGACTGAGGATACACAAATCGACTTACGAATAAAACATAACTTAGATCAGCTTTTAAAAAAAATTACACACATTAAGGTTCAGTTAATGTATTATCACGTCATTATTTTCGTATTATTGCAAATAATACTTGCATTTCAATATACAATCATTGCATAACGCACGTTAGTTTTGGTGCCAATTTCCTTCTTCGCTTTGTTTGCCATTTGTGAACGGTCAGGCCAGTATTCATATTCATAGTTATATATTTTTTCCTGACTTCTTGCATCGCAGCCACATACTGTAATTAAATTTCCTATTTTTCAACACGTGTATATTACTAAAACTTTACTTTAATAGTCCCATTTTTATAAATTTTTCTTCACAACAATTTATAATTAGCAAATAACCAAAAGTAAAACATGGCGGTTCGGTCTCATACACAATGTTTAGTTATTATTTTTTTAATTCTCGTCAATACTATTATTTAAGACCTATTTATAAAATGTTAATACGATACCTCCGTTAAGTTTATTGGAACAGATATTTTCAACAGATAGGTATACACTAAGTGCAAGTCGTGCAAGTGAAAAAAATCACGAAAACATGGGCGACTTTGCAAACCATTATATTTTGTATAGTGAAAACAAGAAATGCCAGGAAGTATCAAGTTAAAATTCCAGTTTTAACCCTTAAATAGGAGAAAACGAAAAATTTGACAAAGCGTGTGAGAACGAGCATTAAATGAAACACTCTGGAGAGAATAAATGACTACATCATAAGCTACTATCGTAGAAGATTGCCTCGCTTATTTTGTTTCGGTAGTGTCTGTCCACATAAAGATGATAATCAATAAAAGTTCCTGCATCATAAAATATATTTCCCTGCTCCCTCTAGACATAACATACTACCGTACTGCAGCCAAATTTAATTTTCTCCCGCAGGTCGCGAGAGAATATCTGGCAAAATAAGCCAAAGAAACAATATTTTTAAAGTATTATTTCTGCATATATCAAAACTGTACACTGATTTAAATGTTGATCCTACATTTACGTAGAATGCTGGTTACAAATTACCTAGGGATTTTCGTAAATGCACCGTTATTTTCGTAACTTCACGGGTGCTATATTAACTTACTTTGAATATGAGTTCACAAAAATCATCATGGCATATGTAACACACATAAATATAGCTTGCCAAGATTCCTGCGCAAAAACTGTAATTTCTCCAGCGAGTGTGTTTACCTTTAAAAAAAAAATAACACGGAAGGTAGAAATTACGTTGTGGATTATACGAGGATCCAGTTACCTGAGACTGCGAAGGAATCTTCGTTTATTTGAGGTAAATTGTTCGTTGTAAAGTCCGTAGATCTACTGTAATTCCACAAGAGTATATGTCCTATTGAGTTCGAGCATGCCCAGAGGCCGGTCGCAAGGAGATAACACTATCAGCTCATCGCGGGCGCCACTGTACACAAAGCAGACGTCGAAGAGGATGTCGGAACTGCCAACTCAGGAGATCGTCAACGCAGCAAGCAAGCAGGTGTTTCCGAGCGGCAAACACCCTAATGTCCCGGACTGCGGAGATCTAAAACACGTTAGCGCTGTCTTCGCCCGTGTCCTGTCATCCAGTCAACGAAACCGCATTAGGGAAGCAGCATATAAATCGCGCAGCACATTACGAGGCGGACTGCGCGTGTTCACGAAATATCAAGCAATGTCCGCCAGAAAGTTGAGACGTATGTCCCAGATAGTTTACCCGCAGAGAACACCTAGATTGCACGCACTTGCACGAATCTGTTCCGAAATTTCGAGTAACAGGCGGTTTGCCTAAACATGAATTCGTTATGGCGATTTGTCTAAATTCATTTCGCCTAAAGGCATTTTGCCTAACGTCCAATTGCCTAACGGCTATTTGCCTAAAGGCTATTTGCCTAAAGGCGATTGGCCTAACGGCGTTTTGCCTAAACACGATTTGCCTAACGGCGTTTTGCCTAAAATGTTACTATGATGACAAAACCTCGTTTTGCCTAACGGCGTTTTATCTAATGGCGAATTGCCTAACGACGATTTACCTAACTACGATTTGGCCAACGGCGTTTTGCCTAATGGCGATTTGCCTAACGGCGTTTAGCCTAACCTAACCTAACGGCGTTTTGCCTATCGGCGTTTTGGCTAACGGAATTTTACCTATCAGCTGTTTGCCTAATGGCGTTTTGCCTATCAGCGGTTGGCCTAACGGTGATTTGCCTAACCACGATATGCCTAACTGCGTTTTGCCTAAAGCCGAATTGCCAAATGGCGTTTTGCCTAAAAGAGGAAAAAGCGTTATGCCTAACGGCGTTTTTCCTAACGGCGTTTTACCTAAAATTAGGCAAAACGCCTTTAGGCAAAACGACACATGCCCGAAATTTCACATTCGAATGTGTGGGCGTGATAATTATACGAATGGTCGATATATATATATAGGTGTATATATATATATATATATATATATATATATATATATATAAATCACGGTGCTAGTCCCATATTTTCTTAAGAAGGAGAATTACCATATTCGTGAGGTAAATTTCCCACAGAAAGAATAAGTTAATACTTATATTAGACTGTTTCAGAACAGAACCAGGGTTGAAGGAAACGGGAAAAAAAAAAAAAAAAAAAACATTTTTTATAACGTTAGATATTTTGGTTCTCACCACGTTCAAAGCCCTACAAAATCCCGCTTTCTGCCACTCATGTCTAACCAGAAAATATTATAACATCAAAGAACTGAAGCCCAGCAAATCTGGCTGGGACTTTAGTCACAGAAAGGGTATTTCCCCACAGGAAGAGGATTCTCCATATAATGGGTGATTCCCACAGAATACGGATTTACAGTACAGTCGGGGATTTCCCACTTTTCAGATAATTTAAATGAAAAGATCTTGATTAGTAGCTATATAATTTTTTGTTCCTGTAAATCACACGAAACATTAATAACCAAACCTTTGTTATTAGAGTGGAATCAGACCTTTCATTAAAAATATTAAGATACGATATTTAAAAACACATTATTAAAAAATATATATTTATTTTGTAAAAGCGACTTGATTTTAACCACGGTTTAAACCGTGTTTTCGACCATTGTAGTTTAAATCGGCCAACCCTGTTCAGAACATTATTTATTTTTACCGCGGTGCTGAAACAAAAAATGACTCAACACCCCTTTCCCCCCCCCCCCCCCCCCCCCTAAACATGTCGACAAAACTGCAGTTAAGTCAACGCTGGCGGTTTCGGAATGGAAGAAGGGGGGAAAATACTTACGTTTGTAAATGGGGAGAATATTTAACCGCCATCTTGCTATAAAACCGCAGAATGAGATAGGCAAAAAGGCTGGAAAAGAAGAGGAGAGGAAAAGAAAGCACTGCAGACATCAAAATTTCATAGCACCGCCTGTCGCTCTCTCACAGATAACGTTCATTTAGGCTGCGGCAAGGAGAAAACGATGCACGCCAAACATCACTCAAATTTTTCGACACAAAGTAACACGAGCACAGAAAAAATATGTTGAAAAATATTATCTTCAGGAGTGATGTTCGCAGGCTTTCACGGTCATTGTCTGATGTAGCTTGGCTTCTGGGTTGTAGCCGCGTCCTTGGCGAATAATTCACCGACGTTTCGGTTGACATATCAGTCACCATCATTAGGGAGCAGTTATCTACAGTGGTAGGTAACTGCTCCCTAATGATGGCGACTAATATGTCGACCGAAACGTCGGTTAATTATTCGCCAAGGACGCGGCTACAACCCAGAAGCCAAGCTACTTTATCTTCAGGAAGTTTGGTTGATATTTTGAAATGCATATTAGATTAACCCTCGAAAGATTCCTGATTACAATTTACAACTCGTTTCTTTCACATTTCATAATTTTTAAAAACCGAAACAAAAAAAAATTGTTCCTTACCACCGCAAAATGAATTAAGGCAAGTATTAACAAATTCTTTTAATGATAACCAGACACTTGTTAAGTAAGAAAACTATAAAACCGAATAAGGCTTAGAAATGTATCAACTATGTTGACGTCATGACGTAATTCTTTTTTTCACGTTTTTTTGCCAATTATTTATCTTTTAACTATTAACAATTAGGGGAACATGCCCCAGTGCCGGACACCTAAGGCAAAAAAATCAATTTCTTAAAACCTTTACACGGATGAAACAAATTTATATTACTGGCGATAGGTGGATATATGAGGTACAATTTTATACCAAAATAACCCGATCAAAAAAATTTTTAACAGTGTTATTTTAAAATTACAAATACCATGCTAATCAAGATATTTCAAAAACCTGTTCCCAGTACCGGACACATTATATTCTTAACACAAAAATACTATATAAAGTCAACATACATTACATATAGACATAAAATACATAACTTTAAGTAACAGTTTTACTTCAAAGTGATTTTTTTTTGTAATTGTTGGCAGTGTTCACACACAAAATATGCTATTTGGTCACTGTCAGCACATGCAACATGAGCCCAACCACAGCAGGTACGACACTGAACCCAGTCCTCTTCAAAATTCTCTCCACAAAGAACACACACAGTCTTTTCGTAACTATCATCCGTTGTGTTCTTTTCCTTAACTTCTCTGTTGAAATCAAGTCTTTTTTTTTGCGATTATATTTTCTGAGTTGGACTTCATTTTAGACATTCTATTGGCCTCACTTGTTTCATTCTTTTTATTGAATAGTTGTCCTTCCTTATCTTTCAGTTTCTTCAGCTTTTGTTCTTCTTTTAGTTTTTTCAGTCGCTTAATTTCTTCTTTGTCTGCCAGCAGTTTTTTATTGGGTGTAGAAGTCAAAATTTCACTTTTTTCTCCTCTCCTTTTCCTTGAAATGATCTTCCTCTTCAAACATCAGCAACTGGAGAAATCTTCTCAATGGCATTTTGGAAGGCCTTGGAAGAGGAGGGAACAGCCATGCCAACCAAATGTGTGTGCTGAGGTGGTATGGCCACTTGCATGTTGGAAGTTGAAGCTCTAGTCTCTTCAAGATGTTGGCCAGAGACATCACAATGGCCTACTCTTTTTTCTGGTTCTGTCAGTGGACCTACACTGATGTTCGATGATGGGAGAAAGTCTAGCTCAGTGAAAATATATTTATTCAATGGGTAGATCCCTGTACATTCGAATCCTGATTTTGCTAGATCCATTCTGCATATTTTTGAGAAAGCATTTCCTACCAATCCACAGATATCTTGTTCAGTGATTTTCAAACCTTGTCTTCATACTTCCATGTCTCACATGCTGAATTAAATGCATTTTTGAAAGGTTTCATGACTACTCTATCCAATGGCTGGAGCTTGTGTGTGGTAGGTGGGGGTAAACTCAACATATGAATATTATGTTCCTTGGCATACAGAATGACTTGCAGGTTTTTGTGAGTGCTATGACCATCCAATACCAACAGAACTGGACTCTGTTCTGATGGGTGAACTTTCTCAACAAATGACTTCAGCCATTTCAGAAATCCTGATACTGAGATCCAACCACTTTCTTGAGCATCAAATGTGCTTCCATCTGGTGCATCTTTTGTCAATACTGTGTTCATTCGAATCCTGGGAAACACAAAAAGAGGGGGGATAAACAGATCCCCTGCAGCATTGATGCTAAGCATCACAGTTATGTTCCTTCCACGTTCACCCGATGTGAGCTTGCTAACTTGTTTTTTCCTTTCAAGAGACAAAACTTTCGATGTGTTAGAATGTACAACACTGACACCAGTTTCGTCGCAGTTGAAAATTCTGCTTGGAGGAAAAGAATACTTTCTTTTCAGCTCTTCTAATTTGGAAAAAAAGTTGTTCACCTGTTCCTGGTTAAAACCATGAGCTCTCTGTAGGCTTGTGGATTGAGCACAGCGCAGAGAAAATTCAGGATGGCGTTTAATGAATCCACGATAAAATTTGTTTCCTGCAGTCTTTTTCTTTTTGTTGAACTGATGTGGCAATTTAAAGTGTTCAGCTAGATCGTATGCCAAGGTTAACAGTTCTTTTTTATTAACTGGCAAGAAACAACTGTCCAAGTGTTTAAGATGTTCAACGAGATCACTTTCTAAACTGTCATTAAATGTGTTTCGAAATCTACCCATTGAAGGTGAGAGTTTAACAGAATTACCTTGTTTGATTGCACAGACACGCTCTCCTAATGTACTTTTAGGCACATAAAAATGTCCAGCGGCTTCTCTAATACTGTAAATGCCCGCCAAAACACCATCTAAAGCTTTTTTTCATTTTATCTTCATCCCATTTTCCTTTTTTGGCTGCTGCCATCGTTCAAAATATTCCTGAAAACAAACAATACTTATAATGTGTTTTTTACGGTATTTTATTTCTGTCCGGTACTGGGAACATAGCCACTGTCCGGTACTGGGGCCACGCGAGAGTTTACAAAACATTGCAAATGACTAAAACCTAAGCGAAATTATCTCAATGTCAATACTGCTTTTTAATCTCTAAACATGTGGAATCTAAGGTAAAATATGATACACACAATTTACTTACCTAAAGAAGGTAAAAAAATTGGTTCAAAAATTAACTGTGTAGTATGAAAAACAAGCCCTCCACACTTTCCAACGAATAACTCAACTACGGCAAGAGATACGACCAAGTGGCGCTATCTATACAATGGCTTTGTGTAACTCTACCTGCCTATGGCCGTCAAGTGCTGTTATCTATCGGAGAAACTTGTAACCTTCTACTGTCCGGAACTGGGGATCGTCCGGTACTGGGGCAAGTTCCCCTATATTCAATTGACCTGTATCATTAGTTTTAGGTATTTTTCAAGTAACGCGAAATGTAACGACATAGAAAAAGGTACATCATTCAGAGCTAAACGATCAATTCAGAAGTTGGTTTGAAACATGTGTTGACGTAAAAAATAAACCACTTTTACCCGTTGCTGGTTTACATAGACTGTCATAGACGAACCATCAAGAATGGAAACACACACACACACGAGAAGAACAATGTCAACTGTTAACATGGATATAGACAGCAACGCAACGCGAACAGAAAGTACAGAAAAGAAAAGCGGAAAAAAAAAAACAATTCGGACAAAACAGCGACGACAGCACGGATGAAAAACAGTAGGGCTTCTCTGACAAAAGCATTATCCGGTCTGAACGATTCACAGGTAAATGAAAGTTATGATGTCTGGGGGAGGGTCGACTGGTCGACCTACAGAGGCCGCCACAAACACGACAGGGCAATTCATCACGAGGAAGGGGGACTCCATAATTGGAGTGCAAATGGCGCGCCGATGTTCAGGAGCGTGACGGTCAGCTGAACAGCTGAACACGTACCCGCCACAAAGAGTCGAGTCGACGCGAGCGACGGAACGGGGGGGGGGGGGGGGTAAAAAGGGGGGCCGCATTGTTCCAGCAGCCCAACGAGCCCCCGCGCTGAACGGAGGTAACGGTGATAAATCAATCCCACCCCGCCCGGGGTGATGAAGAGGGAGGGGGGGAGGGGGGAGGGGTGTTTCGAAAAAACTCTGGGGGCCGACAAGATGCCGCGCGCTGGAGCAAGATGTCATGTCGCGTCCGGGGGGGGGGGGGGGGGGTCCATCAATCTCCATTAGTACGCGCCGCGGTCGCGTGGCGCGCTGCGCTCGCGTTAACGCGCGCGACAAGAGGCCGAGAGTCAGGGCGTAGACCAGTGCCAGGAATTGTCAATCATAGGGAGAAAATAAATCTTAATTTGCTTATTGGTAAGGGGCGTGTATTTATTTATTTTTTCTCGAAATAATATGATCGCTCAATTAGCCCGCGCTAATTTGGCGACCGTCAGCAAGACGGCCTCATTTGGCCGTTGTCATTCAGAACGCGTTTGTTTCCGCTCTGGACGGCTGTGATTGGTTTGTGCTGCCAGTAGACACGTACCTGACATCAACCCAGCCAACCACGAAACACAAATCTGGTGTGGAAGTCTATCAGCGGAAAGTACGATGGGAAACTTAAAAAAAAAAAGAAGAAGAAGACATAAATAACACTTTATTACTCCTATTTGATATTTTAATCAACATTAACATGCAAATATAGTCATGCAAGCAGCTTCTGGACTTAGTTTTGGAATAAGGTTGTTTTTTTTTTGGGCCAAAACAAATTCGTCTAAATGTACGAAAAAAGAAGAGAATATTTTTTATTGATTCACTGATAAGTAGGTAACTGCTCCCTGATGATGGCGACTGCAATGTCGACCGAAACGTCGGTGAATTATTCGCCAATTACACGGCTACAACCCAGAAGCCAAGCTGCTTCAGTCAATGGCCGTGAAAGCCTGCGAACATTATTACATGTACTAATGATTACCGATTTTTTTTTTACATTTACGAATTTATTATGATTTATTTTTAAGACTTTATGTCAAAAGGGATTTAATCTCGTTTCTTTTTATCGTCATAAAATTCCGTGAAAATACAGAGAAAATAAAATTTCCTGCTTTCTAAAAAAATTGAAGAATCTGTTTACTAAATATTTTGCTCATCTCACTCGAAAATCTGCCGACCCCTGCCCACGAAGACAGGCATCCATCATCCACGTGACTTGATTATTTTTTCGCGTGCAAAAAAACAGACTGATTGTCCATAACAGTACAGGAAACACACACGCAAAGGCACGTATGAATTAAAGTTCCATGGTTTTCTTTTTCAGTTGAAAAAATATTTCAAACTTTACGTGTTGAAAGATTTTAGTTAAGTGTTCGGGAACACGTGGATCCAAAAAAAACACACTGGCGGATTCTGGAGGGGGAAAATGAAGACAGTGATTTTAAACCCTGGTTTTGAAGGATTCGTGTTAAGTAAAGACTGAGCCGATTAAAAGAATTCGTACGACGAAGTAACCACTAGAGGGGCATGCGAAATCTCCGATGATTGAAGATCCGTTGATCCGCAAATGGAAGAGTTCTGATAACACAAAAGTTTTTTCGGGAGTGTGGTCGGATGACATGAAATAATCGGATTCCCGACGCGGGTAAAGAAATCCCTGGGAAAATTAACAGGTGTCACCCTGGGTTAAACCGGCCATTACTAGACGTGCTACAAATAAAACCGACACTACCTAGAAAATACGCAAATTACAAGGCTTGGCTAACTCTTACAAATAGCTCGCAAAAAAAAAAAGGCAGAACGTCGTTAATTCTGATGTACTCGTGATCGATTTCACACGATACAAATTTTATACCCAGAAGCCCCCCCTCCCTTTTTTTCCCCTCGTTTTGACTCCTCGTAACTCTACTCGGGTGAAAAATATAAAACAAAAATAGTCAACACTGTAGTACTTTTTTTTTTTTTTGGCAACTATAGCTTGTAGAGGTAAACAAAATTATCTCAGAACGTTGGGTTAGTTTTTGTGTGTGTGCGTGTGCAAGGGGTGGGGTTGTGGTGGCGGTTGGAGGGGGGGGGGGGGGAGGGGAAATTGTAATCGGATTTTGCGCCCAACGCAATAAAGTTGGAAATCGACATGATGACGCATATCCGGCACGAGCGAGAGAATCGATGGCGGAGGAGGCCTTCGCAGGAGTTGGCGTGACCGCGGTGAGGGTTTTATGATCGAGGCCTTGGGGGGGGGGGGGAGGAAGGAGGGGAGAGGTGGGGGTGAGAAGGAGGGTTACTGAACACACGCCTCTCCCACTACTTCCAACACCCCCCAACACCCTTCTCGCCACCCTTCCGAAACCCAACCCCCACCCAACCCCAAAGGCAAACCCCCGAGAAATGTAAGGCAAATGACTCTCCCCAAGCTCGGCTTGGCACGCCACGCGAAGGCGTCGTCGCCCGATCCAGAGGGGTAGTTTCACCAAGAGAGGGGTGGGTGGGAGAGAATCTGGTGGGAGAAAGGGGTGGAGAGGGTGAAAGGGCATGAGTTTGGTGTGGCTGGTTGGCCAGAAGACTTGCGAGTTTGAAGCCACCTTCCAAAACTCACCCACCCACCCCCCTTCAACAACGCGACAGAGTTCCACGACAGAGAAACTACTTGTTTGCCAAAACAAACACAAATACATTTCATTACTTGGAGTTACACGCAACAAAATTGGAATATATGTGTGTGTGTATGTTATATATATATATAGTTTAGGCCAATTCACAGAGTAAAACTTCATTTTCATTAAGTTTTAATGAATATATTTTAATTTATCTTTCTCTATGCAATATTTGTAGTCATATCCATGAGGGGAAAAAATAAAAGGAAAAACATTTTGTTCCATGTCTTTGAAAATTCAACATTTGCTATATTGAAAAAGACAGTTGTTAAATTAAAAACGTTTTGAGTAGCTAGAAATTTTTATAATTAAAATTTTCTTATAGGTCTTGTGGAAAGGAAGTTCATATTCGATTTGGAAGCGATATCACACAATATAATTTGAATTTATATAGTTGTATAAAAAAGTTACAGTTTAAAATTTTTTTATAATTAATATTATATTAAGAAGAATTGATATAACTTCGAGAATTATTAATATAAAACGCGTTATGTTCATACATCCTTCTACAAACTGATGGTGTAAAACATGGGTTTAAATTTCTGTCTTCGAGGATAATGGTTCTAAAAAGACTTTCTATAGCTACAATCTCAACGTTGTGCAACTGTACTACAACGAATTTCCGCAGTTACCATCTCTACGTCGTGTTTCTGCTCTACAAAGACTTTCTGCAGCTACAATCTCTACGTTGTGTTACTGCTCTGCAAGTACTATCTACAGCTACAGATTACGCGTTCGTGTGTCAACTCTGCAGCAAATATCGACTTCGTCGAATCATCGCTTCTTGGACAGTTTGCAACTCCTACCTGAGAATAATGATCTACCAGCATCGTAGATATCGTCCAACGACAACTGAATGGTGTAGAAATGAAAACGTTACAATAATATCCTTTCATGTGCTTGATGAAAGCATGTTCCCAGCTTCAAACGGTATGTAAAGTTATTGTAAAGGAATTGTGTAAAAGTATATAATTATATAAGTATATAATTGGTTAATTTGTATTAGCATTACAATTCTAACTTTATCCTACCTATTTTATATATTACTAACTTCATTTGTTCTCTATGATCTTAACACAAAACTATAATATTTGATTCTGTATTAATCTGCACACCTATAAGAGTTTCTTGTTATATATAGATAAGAGTTTCTTACGATGCTACACTGCAATGAGCTTAACTATTTTTTTATTAGCACTTAATAATTTTTCAATTAATAGTTAATCTCATTTACATGATTTTTTCTTTTGTATGCGACTCAATAGTTCACCTGGTTATAAATGTTTAAATACTGAGTTAAAATTTGAAAGGTAATGCTAATGTTAAAATCATTATTAGTCATTGAGATAATAGTGAAAACTCCGTTATTCCTCTCTTTTTTGGATAATCATTGTAATTGTCGGTGTTACATCCATGTAAGTCCATTTAACGGAATACATGGTTTTATCATAATTCTCGAGTGAGTGTATATTTTTTTCCAATCTCTATCTCAGTTACATATTAGAATCGCAGAATATTGTAATCTCACATTGGAGCCCAATTAATTTGTGAAGCGTAAGATATATATTTTAATTTCTATGTGGAATAATTAATTTATAAGAGAAAAACCATTATTACAATCAATCTGAAGACTTTTAAATAACATTTGTAGGGCGTTTTCTTTCCGTCGATATGGTCTTAAAATAATTAATTATGTTGCACTTTAACGAATTCCTTTATTGTTAAGAAAATTACTTCACCGTCTAAGGGAGGATATTTGCACATATTAAATTATTATATACATTTTCGAGGAATTTATAACGACGAGAGCAGACCCCAAATTTGTCAGTATAGGTCCTATATAGTAAACTCTAGAAAAAACCTTACGTTAAAACTACCCAGTAAAGCTGGTATATCTTTTACCAGACTGGCAGATAAAATATTTTACTAAAAAAAAAATCTATCCCAATTTTCGCCCTATTAGGGTAAACATTTTAAAATACCTCCTGTTTTATTAGCTTCAGAGGCATTATTTTTAATAAACTATTTTCAAAATAAATGTTGTGCCAATGTCCACAAGCAGAAGCTGCCTGAGAAAGTAAAACGATCCCTAAAGATGTCTTAAACCTTAAACTCTTAAACCTTAAACTCTTAAACTTTTAAACTCTTAAACTATTTAGCCTTAAACTCTTAAAACTCATAAACTTATCAGTCAAACAGCATTTAACGCAAAGTTAAAATGTTTGATTTGCGGCTTATGCCTATGCCCTCTGCATAATTTACGTAATATGTGATACAGTGTAAGGTATTCAAATTATTAGCATGCAAAACAATGAACTAACAGATAAATTAATAAAACAATAAATACTACGTCTATACTCCCAACAGGCGGTATGTCGTATTAAAAATAATGTTAATCTTGTTATAAAACATATATTTTACTGCGAATTATTTATTATTATTATTATTATTGCTAGTAATTGTCATTTTCATAAAAATGTTTGTAGCGTACTTACAAATGGTGCGCCTAAGAGGACCAAAATAATAATAACGCGTGGTTCCGAAACATAAATACAGATTTATTAAATTTATAAAGACAATTTTAAAATGGTTTCACGGTAGAAATGCTTTTCAACTTGCGAATTTTCCTTCAGCACGTCCCCCTAGAGTCTGAAAGTCGAGAAAGTACTTGATGAGCAGTCTTATAAATCAACTCATTGCTTCCTGCGACAGGGGGGACTTAATAAAATTCAATTAAAAAGAGCATTGACTTGCAAATGCTGCCATAAATTAGAAAACCGAAAGTAATTAAGAACTAATTTAAAAGCAATGGCGAAATTACAAAGATGAGGTCTGCGCACACGGTTGGGCGTCTCTGGAGAAGACGAAAGAATTTTTTTTTTTTTTTCATGTGATACCGTAGAAACGAAGACGCGAGCGACTTAGATGATGAAAAACAACGTTCAGAGCGGAGACGAAATAAAACATAACAAAGACCGTCCGAACTAAGCTCCAAAGATAATTAAAATACACCACTGCAAGGGAAAAAAAATTATATTATTAACCTCATTGAGTTTCCTTATAGTAACGTTATACACAGGCAATTAATCTTAATATGAAGACACCCTCTCACATTTGATATTTTTGCATCCTTTTTCTAATTAACTTAACAGATAAATGTTTAAAAAAAATTAAAACTCATAATTGCATACAAAAATTTCTTCCACAGATACTACGGTACCTACTGGCAAAGACTTGAGTGACATCATATATTTATAGTGTAATATAAAACAAAGTGAAATCATTTAAATTCTTCCGATCATGGTTAAGACTACGACCAAATCAATTACAGTTTATTTTTATCAATATTTCGGACAGTTTCAATATTATTCATGACGTGATGCAGCTAGAACTTAGAAACGTCACTCTAATATTAGATTACACAAAAATATATAAGAATCTAATGTCAAGGGATCCGATGAATGGTTGTAGGTACAACGTATATACGGTATGGAAACTTGTACGCGGTTTTCGAAACAAAGCGGAATAACGTAAGGGTCAGTTCATTAAATACGTAAGGGTCCCAACAGGTTTTGCGTAGAGGGAAATGGGGGGGGGGGGGGGCTATAAAATCCCTACATGACCTTACCACGGAGGGAGTTGGGGGGAGGGGTTGTAAAAACCATTCTTACGTAATATTTGACTGCGATTTGAAATTCGAATGCACGGAAAAAAAATTTATGAACGCAATAGTTCAAGCATTATGTTAAGCAAAATAATCCCTGTAGGTAGTTATTTTACTGATTTGTTTCCTTGCTTTAAGATTGTTACCACTCTTATCTTTAATTATAAAACGCATTTGCTAATATAAATAATATATATAAATCAATGTTTGTTTGTTCGTATTCCATGTGCTGACACATCGTTCATCCGACTGAGTTGAAACTTTCCACACTTGACCTTCGAAACAAGGAGTAATGTCACTGTCTAGGTGAGATTTCGATAAAAACAACCCTCACAGCAGAATTTAATTATTTTTGATGAAATTTCGTCATTTAATTCCTTTATTCCTCTGCATGGCAAAGGGAATTTTTTTTTTTCATTTTTGATGCCTTCTGCGCATCCATGGCAATTTAATATGGCGTGTGAGTAGTATCGGATAATAACCAGCAAGTATTTTATGATAGTTCCTCTTTTCTATGGTCCGAATACTGATGGTAGCACCCCAGTCGATAGAGAGATAAATATGGATAGCGAAATATAGAGAGATAGAGTGACATATAGTGAGATAGAGAAATAGATATAGATACAACTACACAGAGAAAAAGGTTTGTTTCAATCAAACAAATATTTGTTTATATATGGCGAAACAAATATTTACTTGGAGGAACAATATATTTTGTTAAGTTTAACCAAACTCGTTAAGTAACAAAAATGATTTGTTACACCTAACCAAATATACATTTGAGTTGACAAAATCATTTTGTTGGGTCAACAGAATCTTTCCTACTACAAAATATTCTTTTGAATTAACAAAATAGGATATTTATTTCGCCACATAGAAACAAATATTTTGTTGAGGCAAAAAAACCTTTCTCTCAGTGTATGCAAAAGATAGAGGGAGAGATGGAGATATATAGGGAGGTATAGAGAGAGATATAGAGATTATTTGTGTATGTGTACCTACTTAAAACTAATTACAAAAAAAAATTAATGAGGCATTGCAACGCATGCCAGGCATTAGCTAGTACCTAATAATATAATAAGCATGAAGTTTCACTTCTGTCGCGCGTGTACTCCACGCACAATTTTTTTTTTACAGTGCAGCTTTCGAGTGTTAAGAGACGAGCAAAAAAACCTGTAAGAAAATTGAAGATTGGACAATATTTTGAGGTGAAGGGTGAAAGCCGACCCAACAAACTTAAGGTGTTAAACTCTAAGAGGAAATTATTTATTGCTGTTATGAACAGAATGTGGCATAGACTGGGTAAGTTGTAGTATTCTA